>NC_091163.1:41220918-41263418 GCF_040958095.1 Procambarus clarkii
TCACCCCAGCTCTCTCACTCTCACCCTAGCTCTCTCACTCTCACCTCAGCTCTCTCACTCTCACCCCAGCTCTCACACTCTCACCCGAGCTCTCTCACTCTCACCCCAGCTCTCACACTCTCACCCTAAGCTCTCTCACTCTCACCCCAGCTCTCACACTCTCACCCCAGCTCTCACACTCTCACCCCAGCTCTCACACTCTCACCCTAAGCTCTCTCACTCTCACCCCAGCTCTCTCACTCTCACCCCAGCTCTCTCACTCTCACCCCAGCTCTCTCACTCTCACCCCAGCTCTCACACTCTCACCCCAGCACTCTCACTCTCACCCCAGCTCTCTCACTCTCACCCCAGCTCTCTCACTCTCACCCCAGCTCTCACACTCTCACCCCAGCACTCTCACTCTCACCCCAGCTCTCTCACTCACACCCCAGCTCTCACACTCTCACCCCAGCTCTCTCACTCTCACCCTAAGCTCTCTCACTCTCACCCCAGCTCTCACACTCTCACCCCAGCTCTCACACTCTCACCCCAGCTCTCACACTCTCACCCCAGCTCTCACACTCTCACCCCAGCTCTCTCACTCTCACCCCAGCTCTCTCACTCTCACCCCAGCTCTCACACTCTCACCCCAGCTCTCTCACTCTCACCCCAGCTCTCTCACTCTCACCCCAGCTCTCTCACTCTCACCCCAGCTCTCTCACTCTCACCCCAGCTCTCACACTCTCACCTCAGCTCTCACACTCTCACCCCAGCTCTCTCACTCTCACCCCAGCTCTCACACTCTCACCCCAGCTCTCACACTCTCACCCCAGCTCTCACACTCTCACCCCAGCTCTCACACTCTCACCCCAGCTCTCACACTCTCACCCCAGCTCTCACACTCTCACCCCAGCTCTCACACTCACCCCAGCTCTCTCACTCTCACCCCAGCTCTCTCACTCTCACCTCAGCTCTCTCACTCTCACCCCAGCTCTCACACTCTCACCCCAGCTCTCACACTCTCACCCCAGCTCTCTCACTCTCACCCCAGCTCTCACACTCTCACCCCAGCTCTCACACTCTCACCCCAGCTCTCACACTCTCACCCCAGCTCTCACACTCTCACCCCAGCTCTCACACTCTCACCCCAGCTCTCTCACTCTCACCCCAGCTCTCTCACTCTCACCCCAGCTCTCACACTCTCACCCCAGCTCTCACACTCTCACCCCAGCTCTCACACTCTCACCCCAGGTCTCACACTCTCACCCCAGCTCTCACACTCTCACCCCAGCTCTCACACTCTCACCCCAGCTCTCACACTCTCACCCCAGCTCTCACACTCTCACCCCAGCTCTCACACTCTCACCCCAGCTCTCACACTCTCACCCCAGCTCTCTCACTCTCACCCCAGCTCTCACACTCTCACCCCAGCTCTCACACTCTCACCTCAGCTCTCTCACTCTCACCCCAGCTCTCACACTCTCACCCCAGCTCTCTCACTCTCACCCCAGCTCTCTCACTCTCACCTCAGCTCTCTCACTCTCAAACTCTGTCTCGTTAACCGTCACTCTATTAATTAAAAATATACCGATATCAAATGACTATATCTGGTGGTTATACCCATGGAATATACCATGGGAGATGTGTCCGTTATACCCTTACCCACAATATACCATGGGAGATGGGCCCGTTATACCCTTACCAACAATATACCATGGGAGATGCGCCCGTTATTCCCTTACCAACAATATACCATGGGAGATGGGCCCGTTATACCCTTACCAACAATATACCATGGGAGATGGGCCCGTTATACCCTTACCAACAATATACCATGGGAGATAGGCCCGTTATACCCTTACCAACAATATACCATGGGAGATGCGCCCGTTATACCCTTACCAACAATATACCATGGGAGATGGGCGCACCATCTCGGCCGACTGGCAGGGGAGCCGGTCGGCCGAGCGGACAGCACGCTGGGCTTGTGATCCTGTGGTCCAGGGTTCGATCCCAGGCGCCGGCGAGAAACAATGGGCAGAGTTTCTTTCATCCTATGCCCCTGTTACCTAGCAGTAAAATAGGTACATGGGTGTTAGTCAGCTGTCACGGGCTGCTTCCTGGGGGTGGAGGCCTGGTCGAGGACCGGGCCGCGGGGACACTAAAGCCCCGAAATCATCTGAAGATAACCTCAAGATAACCATTGAACAATTCATAACATTAACTTCGGTGCTCTCAAAGGTTAACATGTGTCTCGCCAGAGGGGAAAAACCCAGAGATTATTTTGATAAACGTCCACCAATTCTTCAGAATTAGAGTCCGTGAAGTATTTTGGCGGCAGAGATGGAGAGTTTGGCGAGTTGAACAATGATATGTTGCCTGGTGACTGTAGGGGGGTCCCTGGCTGGTCCCTGGCTGGTCCCCTGGCTGGTCCCTGGCTGGTCCCTGGCTGGTCCCCTTGTTGGTCCCTGGCTGGTCCCCTTGTTGGTCCCTGGCTGGTCCCTGGATGGTCCCCTTATTAGTCCCTGGCTGGTCCATGGCTGGTCCCTAGCTGGTTCCGAGGCTGGTCCCCTGGTTGGTTCCTGGCTGGTCACCTGCCTGGTCCCTGGCTGGTCACTGGAACACAGTGTATGTCCCTGGCTGGTCCCCTGGCTGGTCCCCTGGCTGGTCACTAGAACACAGTGTGGGCCCCTGGCTGGTCCCCTAGCTGGTCCCTGGCTGGTCCCCTGGCTGGTCACTAGAACACAGTGTGGGTCCCTGTCAGGTCCCTGGCTGGTCCCCTTACTGGTCCCTGGCTGGTCCCTGGCTGGTCCCTGGCTGGTCCCTGGCTGGTCCCCTGGCTGGTCCCTGGCTGGTCCCCTTGTTGGTCCCTGGCTGGTCCCCTTGTTAGTCCCTGGCTGGTCCCCTTGTTAGTCCCTGGCTGGTCCCCTGGCTGGTCACTAGAACACAGTGTGGGTCCCTGGCAGGTCCCTGGCTGGTCCCCTGGCTGGTCACTAGAACACAGTGTGGGTCCCTGGCAGGTCCCTGGCTGGTCCCTGGCTGGTCCCCTTACTGGTCCCTGGCTCGTCCCTGGCTGGTCCCTGGCAGGTCCCCTGGCTGGTCCCTGGCTGGTCCCCTGGCTGGTCCCTGGCTGGTCCCCTTGTTGGTCCCTGGCTGGTCCCCTTGTTAGTCCCTGGCTGGTTCCCTTGTTAGTCCCTGGCTGATCCCCTGGCTGGTCCCTGGCTGGTCCCCTGGCTGGTCCCTGGCTGGTCCCCTTTCTGGTCCCTGGCTGGTCGATCCCTGGCTGGTCACCATGTTGGTCCCTGGCTGGTCCCTGGCTGGTCCCTGCCTGTTTCCTGGCTGGTACCTGGCTGGTCCCTGGCTGGTCCCCTGGCTGTTCCCTGCCTGGTCCCTGGCTGGTCCCCTGGCTGGTCCCTGGCTGGTCCCCTGGAACACAGTGTGGGTCCCTGGCTGGTCCCTGGCTGGTCCCTGGCTGGTCCCCTGCAACACAGTGTGGGTCCCTGGCTGATCCCTGGCTGGTCCCTAGAACACAGTGTGGGTCCCTGGCTGGTCCCTGGCTGGTCCCTGACTGGTCCCCTGGTTGGTCCCTGGTTGGTCCCCTGGTTGGTCCCTGGCTGGTCCCCTTGTTGGTCCCTGGCTGGTCCCTGGCTGGTCCCCTGGCTGGTCCCTGGCTGGTCCCCTTGTTGGTCCCTGGCTGGTCCCCTAGCTGGTCCCCTGGCTGGTCCCCTGGCTGGTCCCTGGCTGGTCCCCTGGCTGGTCCCTGGCTGGTCACCTGGCTGGCCCCTGGCTGGTCCCTGGCTAGTCCCTGGAACACAGTGTGGTCCACTAACTGGTCCCTGGCTGGTCCCCTGGCTGGTCCCTGGCTGGTCCCCTGGCTGGTCCCCTGGAACACAGTGAGGGCCCCTGGCTGGTCCCTGGAACATAGTGTGGTCCCCTGGCTGGTCCCTGGAACACAGTGTGGGCCCCAGGCTGGTCCCTGGAACACAGTGTGGGCTCCTGGCTGGTCCCTGGAACATAGTGTGGTCCCCTGGCTGGTCCCTGGAACACAGTGTGGGCCCCTGGCTGGTCCCTGGAACACAGTGTGGGCCCTGGCTGGTCCCTGGAACACAGTGTGGGCCCTGGCTGGTCCCTGGAACACAGTGTGGGTCCCTGGCTGGTCCCTGGAACAAAGTGTGGGCCCCCTGGCTGGTCCCTGGAACATAGTGTGGGCCCCTGGCTGGTCCCTGGAACACAGTGTGGGCCCCTGGCTGGTCCCTGGAACACAGTGTGGGCCCCTGGTTGGTCCCTGGAACACAGTGTGGGCCCCTGGCTGGTCCCTGGAACACAGTGAGGGCCCCTGGCACACAGTGTGGGCTCCAGGCTGGTCCCTGGAACACAGTGTGGGTCCCTGGCTGGTCCCTGGAACACAGTGTGGTCCCCTGGCTGGTCTCCTGGAACACAGTGTGGGCCCCTGACTGGTCCCTGGAACACAGTGTGGGCCCCTGGCTGGTCCCTGGAACACAGTGTGGGTCCCTGGCTGGTCCCTGGAACACAGTGTGGGTCCCTGGCTGGTCCCCTGGAACACAGTGTGGGTCCCTGGCTGGTCCCTGGAACACAGTGTGGGTCCCTGGCAGGTCCCTGGAACACAGTGTGGGTCCCTGGCTGGTCCCTGGAACTCAGTGTGGTCCCTGGCTGGTCCCTGGAACACAGCGTGGTCCGTGGAACACAGTGTGGGTCAATGGCTGGTCCCCTGGAACACAGTGTGGTCCCTGGCACGCAGTGTGGGCCCCTGGCTGGTCCCTGGAACACAGTGTGGGTCCCTGGCTGGTCCCTGGAACACAGTGTGGTCCCCTGGCTGGTCTCCTGGAACACAGTGTGGGTCCCTGGCTGGTCCCTGGAACACAGTGTGGGTCCCTGGCTGGTCCCTGGAACACAGTGTAGGGTCCCTGGCTGGTCCCTGGATCACAGTGTGGGTCCCTGGCTGGTCCCTGGAACTCAGTGTGGGTCCCTGGCAGGTCCCTGGAACACAGTGTGGGTCCCTGGCTGGTCCCTGGAACACAGTGTGGGTCCCTGGCTGGTCCCTGGAACACAGTGTGGGTCCCTGGCTGGTCCCTGGAACACAGTGTGGGCCCCTGGCTGGTCCCTGGAACACAGTGTGGGCCCCTGGCTGGGACCTGGAACACAGTGTGGGCCCCTGGCTGGGACCTGGAACACAGTGTGGGCCCCTGGCTGGTCCCTGGAACACAGTGTGGGGCCCTGGCTGGTTCCTGGAACACAGTGTGGGCCCCTGGCTGGTCCCTGGAACACAGTGTGGGCCCCTGGCTGGTCCCTGGAACACAGTGTGGGCCCCTGGCTGGTCCCTGGAACACAGTGTGGGCCCCTGGCTGGGACCTGGAACACAGTGTGGGCCCCTGGCTGGGACCTGGAACACAGTGTGGGCCCCTGGCTGGTCCCTGGAACACAGTGTGGGCCCCTAGCTGGTCCCTGGAACACAGTGTGGTCCCCTGGCAGGTCCCTGGAACACAGTGTGGTCCCTTGCTGGTCCCTGGAACACAGTGTGGGCCCCTGGAACACAGTGTGGTCCCTTGCTGGTCCCTGGAACACAGTGTGGGCCCCTGGCAGGTCCCTGGAACACAGTGTGGGCCCCTGGCTGGTCATACGTTATTTACTGTACATTTTTACGCTCTGGTGACTTGAACAGCGGCTTGTTGGGGCGCCTGGTGAGGGGGGGAGAGAGAGAGAGAGAGAGAGAGAGAGAGGGGGGGGGAGAGAGAGCGGGAGAGGGAGAGAGAGAGAGAGAGAGAGAGAGAGAGAGGGGGGGGGGGAGAGAGAGAGCGGGAGAGGGGGGGAGAGAGAGAGAGAGAGAGGGGGGGGGAGAGAGAGAGAGAGGGGGGGGAGAGAGAGCGGGAGAGGGAGAGAGAGAGAGAGGGGGGGAGAGAGAGAGAGAGGGGGGAGAGAGAGCGAGAGAGAGAGAGAGAGAGAGAGAGGGGGGGGGGAGAGAGAGCGGGAGAGGGGGAGAGAGAGAGAGAGAGTTACGGCCACAATGGGTCGCAACCGGGTTCTTTTCCGGTGGTACTAAAGTTCTGGTATCCGGCCCCCAAGTAAGTAGTGGCTTTCAAGGAGTGAGCTCGATAATGCAAGAAAAACAAAAGGGGGGGGGGGGGGGTTGCATTAATACTACACTTCATAAAATGTCGATATATTTACATATGATAACTTTTTCCATCACCTCATAAATAATCCTAACAAAGTATTAGTACACCTAATATGTACGAAAGTGACTTATGGAACACTAAGCGCTCTTCGATGCGTGCGATGCTACGGTGTTTCCTCCTCCGTAGTACTGTCCTCAGCAGGTACCGGGAAGCAACAACGAGTCTACCCTGGCCACGGGCCACCCAAACCTCAGTCTCTCTAAGTGTTTACTAATTGTGTTTTTACGGGGGTTGAGCTTTTTTTGCTCTTTCGGCCCGCCTCTCAACTGTCAATCAACTGTTTACTAACTACTACTTTTTTTTTTTTTTTTTTTTTCCCACACCACACACACACACCCCAGGAAGCAGCCCGTGACAGCTGACTAACTCCCAGGTACCTATTTACTGCTAGGTAACAGGGGCACTTAGGGTGAAAGAAACTTTGCCCATTTGTTTGTGCCTCGTGCGGGAATCGAACCCGCGCCACAGAATTACGAGTGCTGCGCGCTATCCACCAGGCTACGAGGCCCCCTAAGTGCTTCCCCGTGAAGGCCCACAACCACAGTCCAGCCTGGTGCTGACAGGTACCTTCAGCCTCACGCTGCTGGGCCGCTTCACGTGCAAATACAAGGGTAGCGAGCCCTAGGCAGGAGCGTCGTGCAACTCGCTGGTTACTCTCCTCTTCAGCACCTTAGTCAGTCGTCTCTTCTACCAGCCAGCCCCGGGCACGGAGAATTCTGTCACTGCCACTTCACAGGTAGACAGTAGAACACTACACAGTTCTTCTCCGGCGACAGCTCACTACTTCCGTAAAGCAGAATGGAGTAGAGAGCTATTGGCGGCCCTGGGTAGACTGACTGTCCTCGTACCACAGCAGCCCTACGTCTACTTTATGAATACATACACGTCATCAGTACACCGGTCAGTACATGGGACACTAGGAGACATCACTTACGGACTCTGACATAGACATACATCTCTTCCTTCAATAGATGGCGCTGATTGTCTATGCGCCACCTCACCAGAGGTCAGCACCAGCTACTTCTTGAGCTACTCGGACAAGAATCTAGCATTTCTGGCTGGTATAGTCCTGTCACCACTAGATGGCGTCGTCCATGTTGTGGGGGCTTCGGGAGCGGACTCACAGATGGCGTTGATGTCGCTGCTCCGTGCTCCGACGGTAGAGTCGGGTTCATAGCATAGAGAGAATGAGAGAGAGAGAGAGAATATACAGTGACATGATGTGTGTGTGTGAGTGTGCGTGTGTGTGAGAGAGGCGTCCCACCAACAAGAGCGAGCCAGCCGACCAGCTCCCCGCACTATAAGCCACACAGATCTCTCAAAGGTCGGCGTGTTCCATGTTCCAGGAGGCCGCTAATTGCTGGACATTATCCGCTCTGATTGGCTGGCCAAGTGTCACGTGTTTGATCCTTAAGGTGGGGGGGGGGCATGTATCCGGCACCAGTGGGGGGGGGGCATGTATCCGGCACCAGTGGGGGGGGCATGTATCCGGCACCAGTGGCACCTTTGATATCCACGAGCAGCCGGGCGTTTGACCAGCAAAGACGAGGTAATTGGTCCCGGATAGGAAGAGACTGATCGAGTTGTGTGAGGCTGGGGGCCCTGTGTGTGAGGCTGGGGGCCCTGTGTGTGTGGCTGGGGCCCTGTGTGTGAGGCTGGGGGCTCTGTGTGTGTGGCTGGGGCCCTGTGTGTGAGGCTGGGGCCCTGTGTGTGTGGCTGGGGCCCTGTGTGTGAGGCTGGGGGCCCTGTGTGTGAGGCTGGGGGCCCTGTGTGTGTGGCTGGGGCCCTGTGTGTGAGGCTGGGGCCTCTGTGTGTGAGGCTGGGGGCCCTGTGTGTGAGGCTGGGGCCCTGTGTGTGTGGCTGGGGCCCTGTGTGTGAGGCTGGGGGCTCTGTGTGTGAGGCTGGGGGCCCTGTGTGTGAGGCTGGGGCCCTGTGTGTGTGGCTGGGGCCCTGTGTGTGTGGCTGGGGCCCTGTGTGTGTGGCTGGGGCCCTGTGTGTGTGGCTGGGGGCCCTGTGTGTGTGGCTGGGGCCCTGTGTGTGAGGCTGGGGCCCTGTGTGCGAGGCTGGGGCCCTGTGTGTGAGGCTGGGGCCCTGTGTGTGAGGCTGGGGCCCTGTGTGTGTGGCTGGGGCCCTGTGTGTGTGGCTGGGGGCCCTGTGTGTGTGGCTGGGGCCCTGTGTGTGAGGCTGGGGCCCTTGTGTGAGGCTGGACCCCTGTATGTGTGGCTGGGGCCCTGTGTGTGAGGCTGGGGGCCCTGTGTGTGTGGCTGGGGCCCTGTGTGTAAGGCTGGGGGCCCTGTGTGTGTGGCTGGGGGCCCTGTGTGTGAGGCTGGGGCCCTGTGTGTGTGGCTGTGGCCCTGTGTGTGAGGCTGGGGGCCCTGTGTATGAGGCTGGGGCCCTGTGTATGAGGCCGGGGGCCCTGTGTATGAGGCTGGGGGCCCTGTGTATGAGGCTGGGGGCCCTGTGTATGAGGCTGGGGGCCCTGTGTATGAGGCTGGGGGCCCTGTGTGTGAGGCTGGGGGCCCTGTGTATGAGGCTGGGGGCCCTGTGTAAGAGGCTGGGGGCCCTGTGTATGAGGCTGGGGGCCCTGTGTGTGAGGCTGGGGGCCCTGTGTGTGTGGCTGGGGGCCCTGTGTGTGAGGCTGGGGCCCTGTGTATGAGGCTGGGGTCCCTGTGTATGAGGCTGGGGGCCCTGTGTGTGAGGCTGGGGGCCCTGTGTGTGTGGCTGGGGGCCCTGTGTGTGTGGCTGGGGGCTCTGTGTGTGTGGCTGGGGCCCACTGTATGTGAGGCTGGGGCCCTGTGTGTGTGGCTGGGGCCCTGTGTATGAGGCTGGGGTCCCTGTGTGTGTGGCTGGTGGCCTGTGTGCGAGGCTGGGGCCCTGTGTGTGAGGCTGGGGCCCTGTGTGTGAGGCTGGGGGCCCTGTGTGTGTGGCTGGGGGCCCTGTGTGTGTGGCTGGGGGCTCTGTGTGTGTGGCTGGGGCCCACTGTATGTGAGGCTGGGGCCCTGTGTGTGTGGCTGGGGCCCTGTGTATGAGGCTGGGGTCCCTGTGTGTGTGGCTGGTGGCCTGTGTGTGAGGCTGGGGACCCTGTGTGTGTGGCTGGGGCCCTGTGTGTGTGGCTGGGGCCCTGTGTGTGTGGCCAGGGCCTTGGACCCTCAGCGTAATGCTGAGAACCATCTGTGTAAATATAGAGCTATATATATTAATATGAACTCATATACAGACTATTCCACTCTCACTGATGTGTTGATCACATACTTCATTATGCGTCTTACTGCAGACTCGCGGTGACGAGCGTCTCCGGGAAGAAAGGGCTTCCCGTATACTTAATTCCTCACCATTGAGGCCCATTGAGCCCGCTGCCTCGTTCAGTCCCGCCCTCGATTTTATTCCCTAATGGGGCCATTTCTTCCTCCTCCTTCCATTAGGCATTAATGTTCCCACGTATTTTACTGATCTCTTTACGCCAGATTTATTTCACTTGATGAGGTCGTCATTAAGTATTTGCATAAACTCAATAAAGCAAACATATTTTTTTCCATTTTTTTATCCTAAATTTTGAGTGTGCCGAGTATGTCCATTATGTTTGATGTATTCAATTGGTGTATTAAATTGTATCCATATTATTGTCACATATGGTTATGTTAATGGTCAAATGGTCCTGAAATACACGAATCGTTCCAGATCTCAGTCAGTTGTGGTGCCAGTAACGGTTGGGCTCACTTCTAGCAGCCCAGGAGACCAGACCTGGCACCGCGGACACAATGTAACACAAACAACAGTGACAAGCTCAACAAGCCACAATGTAACACAAACAACAGTGACAAGCTCAACAAGCCACAATGTAACACAAACAACAGTGACAAGCTCAACAAGCCACAATGTAACACAAACAAGGAACAACAGTGACAAGCTCAACAAGCCACAATGTAACACAAACAAGGAACAACAGTGACAAGCTCAACAAGCCACAATGTAACACAAACAAGGAACAACAGTGACAAGCTCAACAAGCCACAATGTAACACAAACAAGGAACAACAGTGACAAGCTCAACAAGCCACAATGTAACACAAACAAGGAACAACAGTGACAAGCTCAACAAGCCACAATGTAACACAAACAAGGAACAACAGTGACAAGCTCAACAAGCCACAATGTAACACAAACAAGGAACAACAGTGACAAGCTCAACAAGCCACAATGTAGGACTGAGAACATTCTTCACCCACAGGGTGAAGAATGGGGAGCCGGTCGACCAGGGGGAGCCGGTCGGCCGAGCGGACAGCACACTGGACTTGTGATCCTGTGGTCCTGGGTTCGATCCCAGGCGCCGGCGAGAAACAATGGGCAGAGTTTCTTTCACCCTATGCCCCTGTTACCTAGCAGTAAATAGGTACCTGGGTGTTAGTCAGCTGTCACGGGCTGCTTCCTGGGGGTGGAGGCCTGGTCGAGGATCGGGCCGCGGGGACACTAAAGCCCCGAAATCATCTCCAGATATCTCCAGATATCCAGGGTTATAAACTCACGGAACCGCCTACCCGCCGAAGCCGTAAATGCCAAAACTTTCTTAAGTTTAACATCCCAATAGTCAAAATCATCAGTACAAGTGGGGAACCCTTGTCAAGCCGCCGGCTTACTGTCCACGTTCAGACCACTAAAGATATAGTGGTCCTCGGATAATTTCTGGTAAGTTATAGGTGAGAGGTTATATTATAGGTCAAGGGTTTTATAATAGGTCAGAGGTTCATATTATAGATCAAAAGATGGAATGTTCCCTGGCCTATACATATACAAGAGACTCAACTTCAGCACCCACATACAACACAGCCAAGAATGTCTCAAACACAGTTGGTATACTCTCTAAAATCATATATTATGTTCCCCAGTCTGCTCTCCTCTCACTATACTATGCACTAATCTATCCCTATCTTAATATAGGTGTACATATACACCTATACACCTGACTTTCCTCCTCAGCTCTCTCTTGCCTATTTATTGCCTGTCCCTACCTCTTCATCACAATCGACTTGAGAATGGTCCAGGACGGACCGAAACGTCGTCGTCCCTTCAACTTGTAGTGTGTGGTCTGGTCAACATACTTCAGCCACGTTATTGTGACTCATCGCCTGCATATCCCTATCTTACATATGGTATCTGTGCATGGGGGCTCAACCACAGCACACCACCTCAAGTCCATCATCACTCAGCAAAAATCAGCTCTCAGAACAATAACAAACTCTGTCTTCAGACAACACTCAGCCCCTTTATTTAAGTCCGTAAACATGCTAAACACACACACACACTCAACACATTCTCCTGTGCTATTTACATGTACAAAACCTCGGTCCTAAATGGTAATCTTGATCTGAAACTGTTGACCAGACCACACACTAGAAGGTGAAGGGACGACGACTTTTCGGTCCGTCCTGGACTATTCTCAAGTCCAGGACGGAGAATGAACTTGAGAATGGTCCAGGACGGACCGAAACGTCGTCGTCGTCCCTTCACCTTCTGGTGTGTGGTGTGGTCAACATTCTTCAGCCCCGTTATTGTGATTCATCGCCTGCATATTGATTTGAAACTCTTCGTTGACAGATGTAACAGAACCCATAAGCAACACACCAGAATACATATGTCCTTCATATCCTCAGTCAAGCTACATCTCTGCAAGCACTCCATGGAAATAAATCCAACCACTTTGGCTTGACGGTAGAACGACAGTTTCGCTTCATGCAGGTCGGCGTTCAATCCCCGACTGTCCAAGTGGTTGGGCACCATTCCTTTCCCATCCCAAACCCTGATCCCTTACAATTGCTATATAGTCATAATGGCTTGGCGCGTTCCCCTGAAAGTTCCCTTCCATTCCATGCCAATAAAGGAACCCCGTCTATGGAACTCACTATCTAAAGAATTAAATAATTCATTAGACTTATGCATTATTCAAAGCAAGAAAATCAAGTACTTAACTCCTTCTTCGTAGCTTCTGCTACAACCTCACCCACAACTTTAAGGTGTTGTTGTTCAAGATTAACTACCTGTAACAAAATGTTCCAAGTAGCACGGGCTATGGTGAGCCCGTAGTAGACTTTGAGGAGCTACTCACTTGTGTATTACTCCTGAAGACATGAACCTTCACCAGTGTCATCAATACTATCAATTTATATCCTAGTTGTTGTGTTGAGATAAATTGTTGCTACAGTGTACCTTTATATACTGTAACTTTATCTGTTAGATGAAGGACCTGCTTGTAGCACAACCCGTTCTCGCAAATTCGTAAAGTCAATATTGACTTATTAACTACGTGCATAGGTGATATACTTAACATAATAGATACCCTTAGAAAGATTCATGGAAAACACCGACCTTACCTAACCTTGTTAGTATCTTAAGATAAGCATCTTATTGCTTCGTAATTACAATTATTACTTAACCTATACCTATTATAGGTTAGGTAATAATTGTTATTACGAAGCAATAAGATGCTTATCTTAACATACTAAGTAGGTTAGGTAAGGTCGGTGTTTTCTATGAATCTTTTTAAGGGTATCTATTATGTTAAGTATGTCACCTATGCACATATTTAATAAGTCAATATTGACTTATTAAATTTGCGAGAACGGGTTGTGTAGCACTAGGCGAGCTAGGGGCTCCACTACAATGTTCAATTATATATTATTATTTAGAATTATTATTAGAATTATTATTATTATTAGTTAGAATTAACTAACCAATGTTATCAGCGCTCACAATCCCTCTCTACCTTATATAAATAAAAAAATAAAATATCATATTATAAGTCCAATGGAAACTTATTGGAAATATATGACACAGAAAATGGAAAAAAAGAAGGATATTAACTGGGGACACGCAAGTAAAAAGAGAACATTTACCGGGAAATCAATACCACGGGCTCACCATAGCCCGTGCTACTTAAACTTTTCTTCCGAGTTGCTGAATCTTAAACAACATAAGTGGAAAACCCAAGTTAAATGAAACATTTACTGGGGAGACTCCAATAAAAATGAGAACATTTAAAGGGGAAACTCAGGTAAAAGAAAAAAAAATCAGGGGCAACTCAAGTAAAAAACGAATATTTACTGAAGACAAGCAAGTAAAAACGAGAACATTTACTGGGGAAACTCAAGTAAAAAAAAAAGGAATTACTGGGGGGAAACTCAAGTAAAAAAGAAAGTATTTACTGGGGAGACTCAAATAAAAAAGAAAATATTACTGGGGAAACTCAAGTAAAAAAGAAAGTATTACTGGGGAAACTAAAGTAAAAAAGAAAGTATTTACTGGGGAAACTCAAGTAAAAAAGAAAGTATTTACTGGGGAAACTCAAGTAAAAAAGAAAGTATTTACTGAAGACACGCAAGTAAAAACGAGAACATTTACTGGGGAAACTCAAGTAAAAAAAAGGAATTACTGGGGAAACTCAAGTAAAAATAAAAAAATTACTGGGCGGAATGAAGTAAAAAGATAATATTTACTGAGAAAACTGCAGGAAAAGGAGACCATTTACTGGTAACTTAAAGAGAATATAGCGTAAGACCGAGAGCAGCGGCGGAGACTGAGGGACAACATGTCCTCAGCGGCTCGAATTTCTGGGAGTGACCTTATCCATCATACCTCTTATGTCCGGACCATCCAGGAGGGGGAACCATCCAGGCGGGGGAACCATCCAGGCGGGGGGACCATCCAGGCAGGGAGACCATCCAGGCGGGGGGACCATCCAGGCGGGGGAACCATCCAGGCGGGGGAACCATCCAGGCGGGGGAACCATCCAGGCAGGGAGACCATCCAGGCGGGGGGACCATCCAGGCGGGGGAACCATCCAGGCGGGGGAACCATCCAGGCAGGGAGACCATCCAGGCGGGGGGACCATCCAGGCGGGGGAACCATCCAGGCGGGGGAACCATCCAGGAGGGGGAACCATTCAGGCGGGGGGACCATCCAGGCGGGGGAACCATCCAGGCAGGGGAACCATCCAGGCGGGGGGACCATCCAGGCGGGGGGACCATCCAGGCGGGGGAACCATCCAGGCGGGGGAGACCATCCAGGCAGGGGAACCATGCAGGCAGGGGAACCATCCAGGCGGGGGGAACCATCCAGGCGGTGGAACCATGCAGGCGGGGGGACCATCCAGGCGGGGGGAACCATCCAGGCGGTGGAACCATCCAGGCGGGGGAACCATCCAGGCGGGGGAACCATCCAGGCGGTGGAACCATGCAGGCGGTGGAACCATCCAGGCGGGGGGAACCATCCAGGCGGTGGAACCATCCAGGCGGGGGGAACCATCCAGGCGGATGAACCATCCAGGCGGGGGGAACCATCCAGGCAGTGGAACCATCCAGGCGGGGGGAACCATCCAGGCGGGGGAACCATCCAGGCGGGGGAACCATCCAGGCGGGGGAACCATCCAGGCGGGGAAACCATCCAGGCGGTGGGAACCATCCAGGCAGTGGAACCATCCAGGCGGAGGAACCATGCAGGCGAGGGAACCATCCAGGCGGTGGAACCATCCAGGCGGGGGAACCATCCAGGCGGGGGGAACCATCCAAGCGGGGTACCATCCAGGCGGTGGAACCATGCAGGCGGTGGAACCATCCAGGCGGGGGAACCATCCAGGCGGGGGGAACCATCCAGGCGGTGGAACCATCCAGGCGGGGGGAACCATCCAGGCGGGGGAACCATCCAGGCGGGGGGACCATCCAGTCGGGGGAACCATCCAGGCGGGGGAACCATCCAGGCGGGGGGAACCATCCAGGCAGTGGAACCATACAGGCGGGGGGAACCATCCAGGCAGTGGAACCATCCAGGCGGGGGGACCATCCAGTCGGGGGAACCATGCAGGCGGTGGAACCATCCAGGCGGGGGAACCATCCAGGCGGTGGAACCATCCAGGCGGTGGAACCATCCAGGCGGGGAAACCATCCAGGCGGGGGGACCATCCAGGCGGTGGAATCATCCAGGCGGGGGAACCATCCAGGCAGTGGAACCATCCAGGCGGGGGGACCATCCAGTCGGGGAAACCATGCAGGCGGTGGAACCATCCAGGCGGGGGAAGCATCCAGGCAGTGGAACCATCCAGGCGGGGGGACCATCCAGTCGGGGGAACCATGCAGGCGGTGGAACCATCCAGGCGGGGGAATCATCCAGGCGGGGGGACCATCCAGTCGGGGGAACCATGCAGGCGGTGGAACCATCCAGGCGGGGGAACCATCCAGGCAGTGGAACCATCCAGGCGGGGGGACCATCCAGTCGGGGGAACCATGCAGGCGGGGGAACCATCCAGGCGGTGGAACCATCCAGGCGGTGGAACCATCCAGGTGGGGGAACCATCCAGGCGGGGGAACCATCCAGGCGGGGGGAACCATCCAGGCACAGGGGAACCATCCAGGCAGTGGAACCATCCAGGCGGGGGAACCATCCAGGCGGTGGAACCATCCAGGTGGTAGAACCATCCAGGCGGGGGAACCATCCAGGCGGGGGAACCATCCAGGTGGGGGGAACCATCCAGGCAGGGGGAACCATCCAGGCGGGGGAACCATCCAGGTGGGGGGAACCATCCAGGCAGGGGGAACCATCCAGGCGGGGGAACCATCCAGGCGGGGGAACCATCCAGGCAGGGGGAACCATCCAGGCAGGGGGAACCACCCAGGTGGGGGGAACCATCCAGGCGGTGGAACCATCCAGGCAGGGGAACCATCCAGGCGGGGGAACCATCCAGGCGGGGGGACCATCCAGTCGGGGGAACCATCCAGGCGGGGGAACCATCCAGGCGGGGGGAACCATCCAGGCAGTGGAACCATACAGGCGGGGGGAACCATCCAGGCAGTGGAACCATCCAGGCGGGGGGACCATCCAGTCGGGGGAACCATGCAGGCGGTGGAACCATCCAGGCGGGGGAACCATCCAGGCGGTGGAACCATCCAGGCGGTGGAACCATCCAGGCGGGGAAACCATCCAGGCGGGGGGACCATCCAGGCGGTGGAATCATCCAGGCGGGGGAACCATCCAGGCAGTGGAACCATCCAGGCGGGGGGACCATCCAGTCGGGGAAACCATGCAGGCGGTGGAACCATCCAGGCGGGGGAAGCATCCAGGCAGTGGAACCATCCAGGCGGGGGGACCATCCAGTCGGGGGAACCATGCAGGCGGTGGAACCATCCAGGCGGGGGAATCATCCAGGCGGGGGGACCATCCAGTCGGGGGAACCATGCAGGCGGTGGAACCATCCAGGCGGGGGAACCATCCAGGCAGTGGAACCATCCAGGCGGGGGGACCATCCAGTCGGGGGAACCATGCAGGCGGGGGAACCATCCAGGCGGTGGAACCATCCAGGCGGTGGAACCATCCAGGTGGGGGAACCATCCAGGCGGGGGAACCATCCAGGCGGGGGGAACCATCCAGGCACAGGGGAACCATCCAGGCAGTGGAACCATCCAGGCGGGGGAACCATCCAGGCGGTGGAACCATCCAGGTGGTAGAACCATCCAGGCGGGGGAACCATCCAGGCGGGGGAACCATCCAGGTGGGGGGAACCATCCAGGCAGGGGGAACCATCCAGGCGGGGGAACCATCCAGGTGGGGGGAACCATCCAGGCAGGGGGAACCATCCAGGCGGGGGAACCATCCAGGCGGGGGAACCATCCAGGCAGGGGGAACCATCCAGGCAGGGGGAACCACCCAGGTGGGGGGAACCATCCAGGCGGTGGAACCATCCAGGCAGGGGAACCATCCAGGCGGGGGAACCATGTTTAATACACATTATGGTAAAATTGATGAATGCGTCTGGGGAGGATGGCCGCTTCTTTAACCAGCCTAGTGTGAGGACGGCCGCTGCTTTAACCAGCCTAGTGTGAGGACGGCCGCTGCTTTAACCAGCCTAGTGTGAGGACGGCCGCTGCTTTAACCAGCCTAGTGTGAGGACGGCCGCTGCTTTAACCAGCCTAGTGTGAGGACGGCCGCTGCTTTAACCAGCCTAGTGTGAGGACGGCCGCTGCTTTAACCAGCCTAGTGTGAGGACGGCCGCTGCTTTAACCAGCCTAGTGTGAGGACGGCCGCTGCTTTAACCAGCCTAGTGTGAGGACGGCCGCTGCTTTAACCAGCCTAGTGTGAGGACGGTCGCTGCTTTAACCAGCCTAGTGTGAGGACGGCCGCTGCTTTAACCAGCCTAGTGTGAGGACGGCCGCTGCTTTAACCAGCCTAGTGTGAAGACGAAGGCTGCTTTAACCAGCCTAGTGTGAGGACGAAGGCTGCTTTAACCAGCCTAGTATGAGGACGAAGGCTGCTTTAACCAGCCTAGTGTGAGAACGGCCGCTGCTTTAACCAGCCTAGTGTGAGGACGAAGGCTGCTTTAACCAGCCTAGTGTGAGGACGGCCTCTGCTTTAACCAGCCTAGTGTGAAGACGAAGGCTGCTTTAACCAGCCTAGTGTGAGGACGAAGGCTGCTTTAACCAGCCTAGTGTGAGGACGGCCTCTGCTTTAACCAGCCTAGTGTGAAGACGAAGGCTGCTTTAACCAGCCAAGTGTGAGGACGGCCTCTGCTTTAACCAGCCTAGTGTGAAGACGAAGGCTGCTTTAACCAGCCTAGTGTGAGGACGGCCTCTGCTTTAACCAGCCTAGTGTGAAGACGAAGGCTGCTTTAACCAGCCTAGTGTGAGGACGGCCGCTGCTTTAACCAGCCTAGTGTGAGGACGAAGGCTGCTTTAACCAGCCTAGTGTGAGGACGAAGGCTGCTTTAAACAGCCTAGTATGAGGACGAAGGCTGCTTTAACCAGCCTAGTGTGAGAACGGCCGCTGCTTTAACCAGCCTAGTGTGAGAACGGCCGCTGCTTTAACCAGCCTAGTGTGAGGACGAAGGCTGCTTTAACCAGCCTAGTATGAGGACGAAGGCTGCTTTAACCAGCCTAGTATGAGGACGAAGGCTGCTTTAACCAGCCTAGTGTGAGGACGAAGGCTGCTTTAACCAGCCTAGTGTGAGGACGGCCGCTGCTTTAACCACCCTAGTGTGTGGACGGCCGCTGCTTTAACCACCCTAGTGTGTGGACGGCCGCTGCTTTAACCAGCCTAGTGTGAGGACGAAGGCTGCTTTAACCAGCCTAGTGTGTGGATGGCCGCTGCTTTAACCAGCCTAGTGTGAGGACGAAGGCTGCTTTAACCAGCCTAGTGTGAGGACGGCCGCTGCTTTAACCACCCTAGTGTGTGGACGGCCGCTGCTTTAACCAGCCTAGTGTGAGGACGAAGGCTGCTTTAACCAGCCAAGTGTGAGGACGAAGGCTGCTTTAACCAGCCTAGTGTGAGGACGGCCGCTGCTTTAACCAGCCTAGTGTGAGGACTTCGGCTGCTTTAACCAGCCTAGTGTGAGGACTTCGGCTGCTTTAACCAGCCTAGTGTGAGGACGGCCGCTGCTTTAACCAGCCTAGTGTGAGGACGGCGGCTGCTTTAACCAGCCTAGTGTGAGGATGGCCGCTGCTTTAACCAGCCTAGTGTGAGGACGGCGGCTGCTTTAACCAGCCTAGTGTGAGGACGGCGGCTGCTTTAACCAGCCTAGTGTGAGGACGGCGGCTGCTTTAACCAGCCAAGTGTGAGGACGGCCGCTGCTTTAACCAGCCAAGTGTGAGGACGGCCGCTGCTTTAACCAGCCTAGTGTGAGGACGGCGGCTGCTTTAACCAGCCTAGTGTGAGGACGGCGGCTGCTTTAACCAGCCAAGTGTGAGGACGGCCGCTGCTTTAACCAGCCAAGTGTGAGGACGGCCGCTGCTTTAACCAGCCTAGTGTGAGGACGAAGGCTGCTTTAACCAGCCTAGTGTGAGGACGAAGGCTGCTTTAAACAGCCTAGTATGAGGACGAAGGCTGCTTTAACCAGCCTAGTGTGAGAACGGCCGCTGCTTTAACCAGCCTAGTGTGAGAACGGCCGCTGCTTTAACCAGCCTAGTGTGAGGACGAAGGCTGCTTTAACCAGCCTAGTATGAGGACGAAGGCTGCTTTAACCAGCCTAGTATGAGGACGAAGGCTGCTTTAACCAGCCTAGTGTGAGGACGAAGGCTGCTTTAACCAGCCTAGTGTGAGGACGGCCGCTGCTTTAACCACCCTAGTGTGTGGACGGCCGCTGCTTTAACCACCCTAGTGTGTGGACGGCCGCTGCTTTAACCAGCCTAGTGTGAGGACGAAGGCTGCTTTAACCAGCCTAGTGTGTGGATGGCCGCTGCTTTAACCAGCCTAGTGTGAGGACGAAGGCTGCTTTAACCAGCCTAGTGTGAGGACGGCCGCTGCTTTAACCACCCTAGTGTGTGGACGGCCGCTGCTTTAACCAGCCTAGTGTGAGGACGAAGGCTGCTTTAACCAGCCAAGTGTGAGGACGAAGGCTGCTTTAACCAGCCTAGTGTGAGGACGGCCGCTGCTTTAACCAGCCTAGTGTGAGGACTTCGGCTGCTTTAACCAGCCTAGTGTGAGGACTTCGGCTGCTTTAACCAGCCTAGTGTGAGGACGGCCGCTGCTTTAACCAGCCTAGTGTGAGGACGGCGGCTGCTTTAACCAGCCTAGTGTGAGGATGGCCGCTGCTTTAACCAGCCTAGTGTGAGGACGGCGGCTGCTTTAACCAGCCTAGTGTGAGGACGGCGGCTGCTTTAACCAGCCTAGTGTGAGGACGGCGGCTGCTTTAACCAGCCAAGTGTGAGGACGGCGGCTGCTTTAACCAGCCTAGTGTGAGGACGGCGGCTGCTTTAACCAGCCTAGTGTGAGGACGGCGGCTGCTTTAACCAGCCAAGTGTGAGGACGGCCGCTGCTTTAACCAGCCAAGTGTGAGGACGGCCGCTGCTTTAACCAGCCTAGTGTGAGGACGGCGGCTGCTTTAACCAGCCTAGTGTGAGGACGGCGGCTGCTTTAACCAGCCAAGTGTGAGGACGGCCGCTGCTTTAACCAGCCAAGTGTGAGGACGGCCGCTGCTTTAACCAGCCTAGTGTGAGGACGGCGGCTGCTTTAACCAGCCTAGTGTGAGGACGGCGGCTGCTTTAACCAGCCTAGTGTGAGGATGGCTGCTGCTTTAACCAGCCTAGTGTGAGGATGGCTGCTGCTTTAACCAGCCTAGTGTGAGGACGGCGGCTGCTTTAACCAGCCTAGTGTGAGGACGGCGGCTGCTTTAACCAGCCAAGTGTGAGGACGGCCGCTGCTTTAACCAGCCAAGTGTGAGGACGGCCGCTGCTTTAACCAGCCTAGTGTGAGGACGGCCGCTGCTTTAACCAGCCAAGTGTGAGGACGGCCGCTGCTTTAACCTGCCTAGTGTGAGGACGGCCGCTGCTTTAACCAGCCTAGTGTGAGGACGGCCGCTGCTTTAACCAGCCTAGTGTGAGGACGGCCGCTGCTTTAACCAGCCTAGTGTGAGGACGGCCGCTGCTTTAACCAGCCAAGTGTGAGGACGGCCGCTGCTTTAACCAGCCTAGTATGAGGACGAAGGCTGCTTTAACCAGCCAAGTGTGAGGACGGCGGCTGCTTTAACCAGCCTAGTGTTAGGACGGCGGCTGCTTTAACCAGCCTAGTGTGAGGACGGCCGCTGCTTTAACCAGCCTAGTGTGAGGACGGCGGCTGCTTTAACCAGCCTAGTGTGAGGACAGGTTGTGCTGTATCACAGTGAGGCTCAGAGCCAGACCAATACGGTGAGACACACATACGGTCACAATACGGTGTGTGAAGTATCGTCCCGTATCCCTCACTTCGAACGGCCCAGTTCGATCCCTCAAGGTCAACATCAGATCTGAGTTGAATGCCTAACAGCCCCCAGCGCTGTTAAGCCTAACAAGAGAAGTTATAGGCCTAACTGAAGAGGCCTATTGATGAATTTTTGGAAGACAATGAACCTACTTGACAATCAACATACATAGTCTATATATGACTTATAATAAATACATAGGAAACACACTTGAAGACCAGCTCTTCAAGCTGTTAAATATTAGACTCATCAAAGTCTAAATTTAGTAATGTTAAATTTTAGATATTCGTATTGTCCTATTATCTTAGAGGGCCGTCTCATATTCCTTATTATTATTAACAACCTTATACGACCTTCTTCAGGTCCGGGTATTTTGATATTTTCTAAATTCAAAATTTCGAAAAAACTATTCTAAATATTTTGATATTTTCTAAATTCAAAATATCAATATCTTTAAACTTTTCCGGCTTGTCTTAATATAATGGTTTACAAGTAGACTTATATAAGTGTTTAGCCGAGAGGGATACTTTATGAGACACTTACACCTCTCAGAGCCCCACTTACTGAAGACCTTACCCGTAAAGTACCTTAATCTATGTAATTTATTTATTTAGGCATTAATGTACTTATGGTACTTATAGTACTTATAATTTATACAATAATTATCCTATAAATTAGTGGTGGCAGAACTGGGGAGAGGGAGGGAGAGAGAGAGAGAGAGAGAGAGAGAGAGAGAGAGAGAGAGAGAGAGAGAGAGAGAGAGAGAGAGAGAGAGAGAGAGAGAGAGAGAGAGAGAGAGAGAGAGAGAGAGAGAGAGAGAGAGGGGGAGAGAGAGAGAGAGAGAGAGAGAGAGAGAGAGAGAGAGAGAGAGAGAGAGAGAGAGAGAGAGAGAGAGAGAGAGAGAGAGAGAGAGAGAGAGAGAGAGAGAGAGAGAGAGAGACAGGGCTGGAGAAGCACTATTCTCTGCCTCACAGACAACTGTCAACGTCTCACCATTGTGGAGACTTTACTCTGTGTCCCAGTTCTGTGACACACTCCCCCCCCCCCCTTACGGTCTGTCACTCTCTCTGTCTGCTCTCCTGAATACTGGGCCCCTCACCTAGATGTGCTTGCGGGGGTTGAGCTCTGGCTCTTTGGTCCCGCCTCTCAACTGTCAATCAACTGGTGTACAGATTCCTGAGCCTACTGGGCTCTATCATATCTACATTATAAACTGTGTATGGAGTCAGCCTCCACCACATCACTGCCTAATGCATTCCACCTGTTAACTACTCTGACACTGAAAAAGTTCTTTCTAACGTCTCTGTGGCTCATGTGGGTACTCAGTCTCCACCTGTGTCCCCTTGTTCGTGTCCCACCCGTGCTGAAGAGTTTGTCTTTGTCCACCCTGTCAATTCCCCTGAGAATTTTGTAGGTGGTTATCATGTCTCCCCTTACTCTTCTGTTTTCCAGGGATGTGAGGTTCAGTTCCTTCAGCCTTTCCTCGTAGCTCAATCCTCTCAGTTCCGGGACGAGTCTGGTGGCATACCTCTGAATCTTCTCTAACTTCGTCTTGTGTTTAACTAGGTATGGACTTCAGGCTGGAGCTGCATACTCCAGGATTGGTCTTACATAAGTGGTATACAGGGTCCTGAACAAATTTTACACAAGTTTCTAAAGGCAGTTCTTATGTTGGCCAGTCTAGCATATGCCGCTGATGATATCCTTTTGATGTGGGCCTCTGGGGACAGGTTCGGCGTGATATCGACCCCCAGATCTTTCTCTCTATTTGACTCTTGCAGGATTTCACCTCCCAGATGGTACCTTGTGTTCAGCCTCCTGCTCCCTTCGCCTAATTTCATTACTTTACACTTTCCTGAGTTGAACTTCAGCAGCCATTTTCTAGACCATTCCTCCAGTTTGTCCAGGTCATCCTGTAGTCTCTGTCTATCTTCATCCGTCTTGATTCTTCTCATAATTTTTGCATCATCAACAAACATTGAGAGGAATGAGTCTATACCCTCTGGAAGATCATTTACATATATTAGAAACAGGATGGATCCAAGTACTGAGCCCTGTGGGACTCCGCTGGTGACATCTCGCCACTCTGATGCCTCCCCCCTCACCGTTACTCGCTGTTTCCTGTTGCTTAGATACTCCCTTATCCACTGGAGCACCTTCCCTTTTACTCCTGCCTGTTGTTCCAACTTTTGTAACAACCTTTTATGGGGTACTGTGTCAAAGGCTTTCTGACGGTCCAGGAAAATGCAGTCGGCCCACCCTTCTCTTTCTTGCCTAATTTGTGTTGCTTGGTCATAGAATTCTATTAAACCTGTGAGGCACAATTTACCATCTCTGAACCCATGTTGGTGGTGCGTTACAAAGTTATTTCCCTCCAGATGCTCTACGAGCCTTTTCCTCACGATCTTCTCCATCACCTTGCATGGTATACAAGTTAAGGAAACTGGCCTGTAGTTCAGTGCCTCTTGTCTGTCACCCTTTTTGTATATTGGGACCACGTTAGCTGTCTTCCAACTTTCCGGTAGGTCTCCTGTTTCCTGTGACCTGTTATACACCATAGAGAGTGGCACACTTAGTGCTTCTGCACCTTCCTTTAGAATCCATGGGGAGATTCTGTCAGGCCCAACAGCCTTTGTCACATTTAGATCCAACAGATTCCTGTTGACCTCATCACTGGTGAGGTAAATTTCCTCCAAGGTTGTTCGGTTTGCCGCCTCCTCATTTAGTGCAGGGGCTTCTCCTTGTTCTATTGTGAAGACCTCCTGGAATCTCTTGTTGAGTTCTTCACACACCTCCTTGTCATTCTCTGTGTATCTGTTCTCCCCTTTCCGCAGCTTCATCACTTGTTCCTTCACTGCTGTTTCCCTCCTGATATGGCTGTGGAGCAGCTTTGGGTGGGTCTTGGCTTTACTCGCGATGTCATTTTCACACTGTCTCTCTGCTTCCCTCCTCACTCTGATGTACTCATTTCTGGCCCTCTGGTATCTCTCCCTGCTCTCTGGTGTTCTGTTATTTCTGTAGTTTCGCCTGGACCACTTTGTCTGTCTGTCTGCTAAGCTGGGGCTGTATATCCAAGCTGGGGGCTGTATATCCAAGCTGGGGGCTGTATATCCAAGCTGGGGCTGTATATCCAAGCTGGGGGCTGTATATCCAAGCTGGGGGCTGTATATCCAAGCTGGGGCTGTATATCCAAGCTGGGGCTGTATATCCAAGCTGGGGCTGTATATCCAAGCTGGGGCTGTATATCCAAGCTGGGGCTGTATATCCAAGCTGGGGCTGTATATCCAAGCTGGGGGCTGTATATCCAAGCTGGGGCTGTATATCCAAGCTGGGGGCTGTATATCCAAGCAGGGGGCTGTATATCCAAGCTGGGGCTGTATATCCAAGCTGGGGCTGTATATCCAAGCTGGGGCTGTATATCCAAGCTGGGGCTGTATATCCAAGCTGGGGGCTGTATATCCAAGCTGGGGGCTGTATATCCAAGCTGGGGCTGTATATCCAAGCTGGGGGCTGTATATCCAAACTGGGGGCTGTATATCCAAGCTGGGGCTGTATATCCAAGCTGGGGCTGTATATCCAAGCTGGGGGCTGTATATCCAAGCTGGGGGCTGTATATCCAAGCTGGGGCTGTATATCCAAGCTGGGGCTGTATATCCAAGCTGGGGCTGTATATCCAAGCTGGGGCTGTATATCCAAGCTGGGGCTGTATATCCAAGCTGGGGCTGTATATCCAAGCTGGGGGCTGTATATCCAAGCTGGGGCTGTATATCCAAGCTGGGGGCTGTATATCCAAGCTGGGGGCTGTATATCCAAGCTGGGGCTGTATATCCAAGCTGGGGCTGTATATCCAAGCTGGGGCTGTATATCCAAGCTGGGGCTGTATATCCAAGCTGGGGGCTGTATATCCAAGCTGGGGGCTGTATATCCAAGCTGGGGGCTGTATATCCAAGCTGGGGCTGTATATCCAAGCTGGGGCTGTATATCCAAGCTGGGGCTGTATATCCAAGCTGGGGCTGTATATCCAAGCTGGGGCTGTATATCCAAGCTGGGGGCTGTATATCCAAGCTGGGGCTGTATATCCAAGCTGGGGGCTGTATATCCAAGCTGGGGGCTGTATATCCAAGCTGGGGCTGTATATCCAAGCTGGGGCTGTATATCCAAGCTGGGGGCTGTATATCCAAGCTGGGGGCTGTATATCCAAGCTGGGGCTGTATATCCAAGCTGGGGCTGTATATCCAAGCTGGGGGCTGTATATCCAAGCTGGGGGCTGTATATCCAAGCTGGGGCTGTATATCCAAGCTGGGGCTGTATATCCAAGCTGGGGGCTGTATATCCAAGCTGGGGCTGTATATCCAAGCTGGGGCTGTATATCCAAGCTGGGGCTGTATATCCAAGCTGGGGCTGTATATCCAAGCTGGGGCTGTATATCCAAGCTGGGGCTGTATATCCAAGCTGGAGGCTGTATATCCAAGCTGGGGCTGTATATCCAAGCTGGGGCTGTATATCCAAGCTGGGGCTGTATATCCAAGCTGGGGCTGTATATCCAAGCTGGGGCTGTATATCCAAGCTGGGGGCTGTATATCCAAGCTGGGGGCTGTATATCCAAGCTGGGGGCTGTATATCCAAGCTGGGGCTGTATATCCAAGCTGGGGCTGTATATCCAAGCTGGGGCTGTATATCCAAGCTGGGGGCTGTATATCCAAGCTGGGGCTGTATATCCAAGCTGGGGGCTGTATATCCAAGCTGGGGGCTGTATATCCAAGCTGGGGGCTGTATATCCAAGCTGGGGGCTGTATATCCAAGCTGGGGCTGTATATCCAAGCTGGGGGCTGTATATCCAAGCTGGGGCTGTATATCCAAGCTGGGGCTGTATATCCAAGTTGGGGGCTGTATATCCAAGCTGGGGCTGTATATCCAAGCTGGGGGCTGTATATCCAAGCTGGGGGCTGTATATCCAAGCTAGCTGGGGCTGTATATCCAAGCTGGGGGCTGTATATCCAAGCTGGGGGCTGTATATCCAAGCTGGGGCTGTATATCCAAGCTGGGGGCTGTATATCCAAGCTGGGGCTGTATATCCAAGCTGGGGGCTGTATATCCAAGCTGGGGGCTGTATATCCAAGCTGGGGCTGTATATCCAAGCTGGGGGCTGTATATCCAAGCTGGGGGCTGTATATCCAAGCTGGGGCTGTATATCCAAGCTGGGGGCTGTATATCCAAGCTGGGGGCTGTATATCCAAGCTGGGGGCTGTATATCCAAGCTGGGGGCTGTATATCCAAGCTGGGGCTGTATATCCAAGCTGGGGGCTGTATATCCAAGCTGGGGGCTGTATATCCAAGCTGGGGCTGTATATCCAAGCTGGGGCTGTATATCCAAGTGGGGGCTGTATATCCAAGCTGGGGGCTGTATATCCAAGCTGGGGCTGTATATCCAAGCTGGGGCTGTATATCCAAGCTGGGGGCTGTATATCCAAGCTGGGGCTGTATATCCAAGCTGGGGGCTGTATATCCAAGCTGGGGGCTGTATATCCAAGCTGGGGCTGTATATCCAAGCTGGGGCTGTATATCCAAGCTGGGGGCTGTATATCCAAGCTGGGGCTGTATATCCAAGCTGGGGCTGTATATCCAAGCTGGGGCTGTATATCCAAGCTGGGGGCTGTATATCCAAGCTGGGGGCTGTATATCCAAGCTGGGGCTGTATATCCAAGCTGGGGCTGTATATCCAAGCTGGGGGCTGTATATCCAAGCTGGGGGCTGTATATCCAAGCTGGGGCTGTATATCCAAGCTGGGGGCTGTATATCCAAGCTGGGGCTGTATATCCAAGCTGGGGCTGTATATCCAAGCTGGGGGCTGTATATCCAAGCTGGGGCTGTATATCCAAGCTGGGGGCTGTATATCCAAGCTGGGGCTGTATATCCAAGCTGGGGGCTGTATATCCAAGCTGGGGGCTGTATATCCAAGCTGGGGGCTGTATATCCAAGCTGGGGGCTGTATATCCAAGCTGGGGCTGTATATCCAAGCTGGGGGCTGTATATCCAAGCTGGGGCTGTATATCCAAGCTGGGGGCTGTATATCCAAGCTGGGGGCTGTATATTCCAAGCTGGGGGCTGTATATCCAAGCTGGGGCTGTATATCCAAGCTGGGGCTGTATATCCAAGCTGGGGCTGTATATCCAAGCTGGGGCTGTATATCCAAGCTGGGGGCTGTATATCCAAGCTGGGGCTGTATATCCAAGCTGGGGCTGTATATCCAAGCTGGGGGCTGTATATCCAAGCTGGGGCTGTATATCCAAGCTGGGGCTGTATATCCAAGCTGGGGGCTGTATATCCAAGCTGGGGCTGTATATCCAAGCTGGGGGCTGTATATCCAAGCTGGGGGCTGTATATCCAAGCTGAGGGCTGTATATCCAAGCTGGGTGTATACTGACACTGGCCACTACCAGTACAGTGTAGACCATGTATACTGACACTGGCCACTAACAGTACAGTGTAGACCATGTATACTGACACTGGCCACTACCTGTACAGTGTAGACCATGTATACTGACACTGGCCACTAACAGTACAGTGTAGACCATGTATACTGACACAGGCCACTACCAGTACAGTGTAGACCATGTATACTGACACTGTCCACTACCTGTACAGTGTAGACCATGTATACTGACACTGTCCACTACCAGTACAGTGTAGACCATGTATACTGACACTGTCCACTACCAGTACAGTGTAGACCATGTATACTGACACTGTCCACTACCAGTACAGTGTAGACCATGTATACTGACACTGACCACTACCAGTACAGTGTAGACCATGTATACTGACACTGTCCACTACCTGTACAGTGTAGACCATGTATACTGACACTGTCCACTACCAGTACAGTGTAGACCATGTATACTGACACTGTCCACTACCAGTACAGTGTAGACCATGTATACTGACACTGTCCACTACCAGTACAGTGTAGACCATGTATACTGACACTGACCACTACCAGTACAGTGCAGACCATGTATACTGACACTGGCCACTACCAGTACAGTGTAGACCATGTATACTGACACTGGCCACTACCAGTACAGTGTAGACCATATATACTGTTACACTGTCCACTAACAGTACAGTGTAGACCATGTATACTGACACTGTCCACTACCAGTACAGTGTAGACCATGTATACTGACACTGTCCACTACCTGTACAGTGTAGACCATGTATACTGACACTGGCCACTACCAGTACAGTGTAGACCATGTATACTGACACTGACCACTACCAGTACAGTGCAGACCATGTATACTGACACTGGCCACTACCAGTACAGTGTAGACCATGTATACTGACACTGGCCACTACCAGTACAGTGTAGACCATATATACTGTTACACTGTCCACTAACAGTACAGTGTAGACCATGTATACTGACACTGTCCACTACCAGTACAGTGTAGACCATGTATACTGACACTGTCCACTACCTGTACAGTGTAGACCATGTATACTGACACTGGCCACTAACAGTACAGTGTAGACCATGTATACTGACACTGGCCACTACCAGTACAGTGTAGACCATGTATACTGACACTGGCCACTACCAGTACAGTGTAGACCATGTATACTGACACTGTCCACTACCAGAACAGTGTAGACCATGTATACTGACACTGTCCACTACCAGTACAGTGTAGACCATGTATACTGACACTGTCCACTACCAGTACAGTGTAGACCATGTATACTGACACTGGCCACTACCAGTACAGTGTAGACCATGTATACTGACACTGTCCACTACTCTAAGTACTGTAATTAAATAAATTAAAAAAATTACAGTAATTGGTTCAACATTTTAATGTAATTTACGTTTGAAAAAATACAACAAATTGTCCAGTCATCATGACAGCCTACAGCAGACTCGCCCAGCCTGCAGCTGACTCTTCCCAGTCTGCAGCAGACTCCCCCAGCCTGCAGCTGACTCTTCCCAGCCTACAGCAGACTCGCCCAGCCTGCAGCTGACTCTTCCCAGCCTACAGCAGACTCCCCCAGCCTGCAGCTGACTCTTCCCAGCCTACAGCAGACTCCCCCAGCCTGCAGCTGACTCTTCCCAGTCTGCAGCAGACTCCCCCAGCCTGCAGCAGACACCCCAGCCTGCAGCAGACTCCCCCAGCTTGCAGCAGACTCCCCCAGCCTGCAGCAGACTCCCCCAGCCTGCAGCAGACCCTCCCCCAGCCTGCAGCAGACTCCCCAAGCTTGCAGCAGACTCCCCCAGCCTGCAACTGACTCCCCCAGCCTTCAGCAGACCCTCCCCCAGCCTGCAGCAGACTCCCCCAGCCTGCAGCAGACCCTCCCCCAGCCTGCAGCAGACTCCCCCAGCTTGCAGCAGACTCCCCCAGCCTGCAGCAGACTCCCCCAGCCTGCAGCAGACTCTCCCAGCCTGCAGCAGACTCCCCCAGCCTGCAGCAGACTCGCCCAGCCTGCAGCTGACTCTTCCCAGTCTGCAGCAGACTCCCCCAGCCTGCAGCAGACACCCCAGCCTGCAGCAGACTCCCCCAGCTTGCAGCAGACTCCCCCAGCCTGCAGCAGACTCCCCCAGCCTGCAGCAGACCCTCCCCCAGCCTGCAGCAGACTCCCCAAGCTTGCAGCAGACTCCCCCAGCCTGCAGCTGACTCCCCCAGCCTTCAGCAGACCCTCCCCCAGCCTGCAGCAGACTCCCCCAGCCTGCAGCAGACCCTCCCCCAGCCTGCAGCAGACTCCCCCAGCTTGCAGCAGACTCCCCCAGCCTGCAGCAGACTCCCCCAGCCTGCAGCAGACTCTCCCAGCCTGCAGCGGACTCCCCCAGCCTGCAGCAGACTCCCCCAGCCTGTAGCAGACTCTCCCAGCCTGCAGCAGACTCCCCCAGCTTTCAGCAGACTCTCCCAGCCTTCATCAGACTCCCACAACCTGCAGCAGACCCTCTCCCAGCCTGCAGCAAACTCCCCTAGACTGCAGATGTCTCCCCCTGCCTGCAGCAGACTCCTCCAGCCTGCAGCTGACTCCCCCAGCCTGCAGCAGACTCCTTCAGCCTGCAGCAGACTCCCCCAGCCTGCAGCAGACTCCCCCAGCCTGCAGCAGACTCCCCCAGCCGGCAGCAGACTCCCCCAGCCTACAGCAGACTCCCCCAGCCTGCAGCAGACTCCCCCAGCCTGCAACAGACTCCCCCAGCTTGCAGCAGACTCCCCCAGCCTGCAGCAGACTCCCCCAGCCTGCAGCAGACCCTCCCCCAGCCTGCAGCAAACTCCCCTAGACTGCAGATGACTCCCCCAGCCTGCAGCAGACTCCTCCAGCCTGCAGCTGACTCCCCCAGCCTGCAGCAGACTCCTTCAGCCTGCAGCAGACTACCCCAACCTGCAGCAGACTCCCCCAGCCTGCAGCTGACTCCCCACCAGCCTGCAGCAGACTCCCCACCAGCCTGCAGCAGACTCCCCCAGCCTGCACCAAACTCTCCCCAGCCTGAAGCAGACTCCCCAGCCTGCACCAAACTCGCAACAGCCTGCGGCAGACTCCCCCAGCCTGCAGCAGACTCTCACCCAGCCTGCAGCAGACTTCTCTAGCCTGCAGCAGACTCCCCCAGCCTGCAGCAGACTCCCCCAGCCTGCAGCAGACTCCCCGAGCCTGCAGCTGACTCCCTCAGCCTGCAGCAGACTCCCCCAGCCTGCACCAAACTCCCCCCAGCCTGAAGCAGACTCCCCCATCCTGCAACAGACTCTTCCCCAGCATGCAGCAGACTCCCCAAGCCTGCAAAAGACTGCCGCAGTCTTCAAAAGTCTCCCCCAGCCTGTAGCAGACTTTCCCAGCCTGCAGCAGACTGTACCAGCCTGCAGCAGACTGCCCAACCCTGCAGCAGACTGCACCAGCCTGCAGCAGACTCCCCCAGCCTGCGGCAAACTTCCCCAGCCTGCAGCAGACTCTTCCCCAGCCTGCAGCAGACTGACCCAACCTGCAGTAGACTCCCCCAGCTTGCAGCAGACTCCCCCCAGCCTGCATCAGACTCTCCTAGCCTTAAGCAGACTCCCCCAGCCTGCAGCAGACTCTTCCCCAGCCTGTAGCAGACTCCCCTCAACCTGCAGCAGACTCCCCCAGCCTGCAGCAGACTCTCCCAGCCTGCAGCAGACTCTCCCAGCCTGCAGCAGAATCCCCCAGCCTGCAGTAGACTCTCCCCCAGCCTGCAGCAGACTCTGCCCCCCCAGCCTGCAGCAGACTGTCCCCCAGCCTGCAGCAGACTCTCCCCCAGCCTGCAGCAGACTCTCCCCCAGCCTGCAGCAGACTCTCCCCCAGCCTGCAGCAGACTCTGCCCGCCCAGCCTGCAGCAGACTCTCCCCCAGCCTGCAACAGACTCTCCCCCAGCCTGCAGCAGACTCTGCCCGCCCAGCCTGCAGCAGACTCTCCCCCAGCCTGCAGCAGACTCTCCCCCAGCCTGCAGCAGACTCTCCCCCAGCCTGCAGCAGACTCTCCCAGCCTGCAGCAGAATCCCCCAGCCTGCAGTAGACTCTCCCCCAGCCTGCAGCAGACTCTCCCCCAGCCTGCAGCAGATTCTCCCCCAGCCTGCAGCAGACTCTGCCCGCCCAGCCTGCAGCAGACTCTCCCCCAGCCTGCAGCAGACTCTCCCCCAGCCTGCAGCAGACTCTGCCCCCCCAGCCTGCAGCAGACTCTCCCCCAGCCTGCAGCAGACTCTGCCCCCCCAGCCTGCAGCAGACTCTCCCCCAGCCTGCAGCAGACTCTCCCCCAGCCTGCAGCAGACTCCCCCCAGCCTGCAGGAGACTCCCCCCAGCCTGCAGCAGACTCCCCCCAGCCTGCAGGAGACTCCCCCCAGCCTGCAGCAGACTCCCCCCAGCCTGCAGGAGACTCCCCCCAGCCTGCAGGAGACTCACACACCCGTCACCTCGCTGGGAGACACATCTACACTGTTCACCTCGCTGGGAGACACATCCTACACTGTTCACCTCGCTGGGAGACACATCTACACTGTTCACCTCGCTGGGAGACACATCTACACTGTTCACCTCGCTGGGAGACACATCTACACTATTCACCTCGCTGGGAGACACATCTACACTGTTCACCTCGCTGGGAGACACATCTACACTGTTCACCTCGCTGGGAGACACATCTACACTGTTCACCTCGCTGGGAGACACATCTACACTGTTCACCTCGCTGGGAGACACATCTACACTGTTCACTTCGCTGGGAGACACATCTACACTGTTCACCTCGCTGGGAGACACATCTATACTGTTCACCTCGCTGGGAGACACATCTACACTGTTCACCTCGCTGGGAGACACATCTACACTGTTCACCTCGCTGGGAGACACATCTACACTGTTCACCTCGCTGGGAGACACATCTACACTGTTCACAACATGAGTGTCTCCAGGTGTAGGTGGGAATGATTAGGTGTGTTCACCGTTGGCAGCTATACGCTTTGCATGATGCATATTCTGGGGTGTAGAACGGTCATAGGTTTGTCACAGTTGGTCTATTGCTCCTTTTAAAAGGAAATCAGTTGTAGCAATGCACGGGGGATTCCAACCAGCGACCTGTGTATACCCACTCACGCACCGACTGAACCACGATGTGCTATAAAGGATTTAACCCAGGGATCCTACTGCGTGCAGTAGAGAGCTACAGGCACGGAGGTCACACACAATATAGTTTTTACAAATTACCCGCATGGGCTGCCGGTGGCTGAGTGGTCGACGCTCCCTGCTCACACCCGCATGGCAGATTCAGGTACCAGCATTGTTGGTGCTCGCGTTATTGTGTCCCTTGTGTAATATATATATATATATATATATATATATATATATATATATATATATATATATATATATATATATATATATATATATATTAGTATATTTTGATAGCAGTCTTTCCTGTAGACATATATTTTAGTTTACACACACACAACTATAACCTGCAAACACTAAACAGAGTTTAAACAGCTTTCATTTTATACCTGCATTTGGGTGAGGTGACATGTTACAACAGTTTTGGATGAGGTGAAAACAAACTTTCAACATAAGACAGAACACGAAACAATGGGTATAATATTGGGTAAATTAAAGGGAAGAATGGAAGTAACTGCAGAGGGCCTATTGGCCCATATTTCCTGATTCTTCTATATTGGTGCGGAGTCTTGAAGTGGGTAGAATATAGTTGTGCATTAATTGGCTGTTGATTGGTGGTGTTGACTTCTTGATGTGTAGTGCCTCGCAGATGTCAAGCCGCCTGCTATCGCTGTATCTATCGATGATTTCTGTATTGTTTGCTAAGATTTCTCTGGCGATGGTTTGGTTGTGGGAAGAGATTATATGTTCCTTAATGGAGCCCTGTTGCTTATGCATAGTTAAATGCCTGGAAAGAGATGTTGTTGTCTTGCCTATATACTGAGTTCTTTGAGGCTTACAGTCCCCAAGAGGGCATTTGAAGGCATAGACGACGTTGGTCTCTTTTAAAGCGTTCTGCTTTGTGTCTGGAGAGTTTCTCATGAGTAGGCTGGCCGTTTTCTTGGTTTTATAGTAAATCGTCAGTTGTATCTTCTGATTTTTGTCTGTAGGGATAACGTTTCTATTAACAATATCTTTCAGGACCCTTTCCTCCGTTTTATGAACTGTGGAAAAGAAGTTCCTGTAAAATAGTCTAATAGGGGGTATAGGTGTTGTGTTAGTTGTCTCTTCAGAGGTTGCATGGCGTTTCACTTTCCTTCTTATGATGTCTTCAACGAAACCATTGGAGAAGCCGTTGTTGACTAGGACCTGCCTTACCCTACAGAGTTCTTCGTCGACTTGCTTCCATTCTGAACTGTGGCTGAGAGCACGGTCGACATAAGCGTAAACAACACTCCTCTTGTACCTGTCTGGGCAGTCACTGTTGGCATTGAGGCACATTCCTATGTTTGTTTCCTTAGTGTAGACTGCAGTGTGGAAACCTCCGCTCCTTTCCATGACTGTTACATCTAGAAAGGGCAGCTTCCCATCCTTCTCCATCTCGTAAGTGAAACGCAGCACGGAACTCCGCTCAAACGCCTCCTTCAACTCCTGCAGATGTCTGACATCAGGTACCTGTGTAAAAATGTCGTCAACATACCTGCAGTATATGGCCGGTTTCAAGTTCATGTCGACTAAGACATTTTGCTCGACGGTACCCATGTAGAAGTTCGCAAACAGGACACCTAGGGGAGAACCCATGGCGACCCCATCTACTTGCTTATACATGTGCCCATCCGGGCTCAAGAAGGGTGCCTCTTTAGTACAAGCTTGTAGTAGTTTCCTTAGAATGTTTTCTGGTATGTCAAGAGGAGTACAGGCCGGATCACGATACACTCTGTCCGCTATCATCCGATTGTTTCATCCACAGGTACGTTGGTAAACAGAGATTCTACGTCCAACGAGGCTCTTATCCCTGTGGCCCGTGTTCCCCGCAGTAAGTCAACAAATTCCTTTGGAGACTTCAGGCTGAAGGCGCAAGGGACATAAGGAGTCAGCAAGCCGTTGAGTCGTTTCGCCAGTCTGTACGTGGGTGTGGGTATCTGGCTGATGATTAGCTGTAGTGGGTTTCCAGGCTTGTGTGTCTTGACATTTCCATACGCATATCCAGGTTTATATTCCCCAACAATCTTTGGCAGGTGGAGTCCGGATTTCTTGGCGTTCACAGTTTCGATCAATTTGTTGACCTTTGCTTTCAATTCGGCTGTAGTGTTCTTTCGTTACCCGTTGGAATTTAGTTTGGTCAGAGAGTATGAGGTTCATTTTCGCCAGATATTCGTCTTTTTTAAGAATGACGTATATTGGCGACTTGTTACCTCTCCTGACAACTATCTCCTTGTTCTCACGAAGGCTCTTAGCTGCCGCTTTGAGCTCGGGGGACAGTATGGTGCTTCTGTAGTTGCCTCGATTCTTTCCTCCTTCCGCAATAAGTTCTGCTTGTAAGGTGTCTTTGGTATAAAAAAATCGAAGATGTTTAAGCTCTATTCAGTTATATATATATATATATATATATATATATATATATATATATATATATATATATATATATATATATATATATATATTACATATATATATATATATATATATATATATATATATATATATATATATATATATATATATATATATATATATATATATATATATATATAATATCGTCTGTTACTGTGCCTTTCTGTTTGTGTCTCTCTGCCCAGGGTCAGAGGGCAGGTACCTGGAGGTAGCCACACCCAACTTTGCAGGATGAATGGCGTGGGGTGGGGGGATGAACATAGGCTGGTGAGGGTGCCTCCTTGTAAGAACTTCGCCAATTAAGATAAGGTAAGGGGTGAAGGGAAGAGGTAAAGGGAAAGGGAATGGGTAAGGGTAAGGGAAGGGGTAAGGGAAGGGGCTGGCAGGCAGCAAGATAAACATGGTCTGGCAGCTGATGTATCATTAGTGACGGCCGGCGGCCCTCTGCCAACACCTGGGGGGTTCTGGGGGGTCCTGGGGGTCCTGGGGGGTCCTAGGGGTTCTGGGGGGTCCTGGCGGGTCCTGGGGGTCTGGGGGGTCCTGGGGGGTCCTGGAGGGTCCTAGGGGACCTGGGGGTCCTGAGGGGTCCTGGGGGGTCCTGGGGGGTCCTGGGGTGTCCTAGGGGTCCTGGGGGGTCCTGAGGGATCCTGGGGGGTCCTGGGGGTCCTGGGGGGTCCTAGGGATCCTAAGGGTCCTGGGGGGTCCTAGGGGTCCTGGGGGGTCCTGGGGGGTCCTGGGGGGTCCTGGGGGTCTGGGGGTCCTGGGGGCTCCTGGGGGGTCCTGGGAGTCCTGGGGGGTCCTGGGGGGTCCTGGGGGTCCTGGGGGTCCTGGGGGGTCCTGGGTGATGCTGGGGTATGACACAGCCAATCCTAGCAAGTGATGCTGGGGTATGTGGGGGCCAGTCCTAGCAAGTGGTGCTGGGGTATGAGGGAGCCAGTCCTAGCAAGTGGTGCTGGGGTATGAGGGAGCCAGTCCTAGCAAGTGGTGCTGGGGTATGAGGGAGCCAGTCCTAGCAAGTGGTGCTGGGGTATGAGGGAGCCAGTCCTAGCAAGTGGTGCTGGGGTATGTGAGGGCCAGTCCTAGCAAGTGGTGCTGGGGTATGTGAGGGCCAGTCCTAGCAAGTGGTGCTGGGGTATGAGGGAGCCAGTCCTAGCAAGTGGTGCTGGGGTATGAGGGAGCCAGTCCTAGCAAGTGGTGCTGGGGTATGAGGGAGCCAGTCCTAGCAAGTGGTGCTGGGGTATGAGGGAGCCAGTCCTAGCAAGTGGTGCTGGGGTATGAGGGAGCCAGTCCTAGCAAGTGGTGCTGGGGTATGAGGGAGCCAGTCCTAGCAAGTGGTGCTGGGGTATGACACAGTCAGTCCTAGCAAGTGGTGCTGGGGTATGACACAGTCAGTCCTAGCAAGTGGTGCTGGGGTATGTGAGGGCCAGTCCTAGCAAGTGGTGCTGGGGTATGACACAGTCAGTCCTAGCAAGTGGTGCTGGGGTATGACACAGTCAGTCCTAGCAAGTGGTGCTGGGGTATGACACAGTCAGTCCTAGCAAGTGGTGCTGGGGTATGTGGGGGCCAGTCCTAGCAAGTGGTGCTGGGGTATGACACAGTCAGTCCTAGCAAGTGGTGCTGGGGTATGTGGGGGCCAGTCCTAGCAAGTGGTGCTGGGGTATGAGGGAGCCAGTCCTAGCAGGTGGTGCTAGGGTATGTGGGGGCCAGTCCTAGCAAGTGGTGCTGGGGTATGAGGGAGCCAGTCCTAGCAAGTGTTGCTGGGGTATGGGGGAGCCAGTCCTAGCAAGTGGTGCTGGGGTATGAGGGAGCCAGTCCTAGCAGGTGGTGCTAGGGTATGTGGGGGCCAGTCCTAGCAAGTGGTGCTGGGGTATGAGGGAGCCAGTCCTAGCAAGTGGTGTTGGGGTATGACACAGTCAGTCCTAGCAAGTGGTGCTGGGGTATGTGGGGGCCAGTCCTAGCAAGTGGTGCTGGGGTATGACACAGTCAGTCCTAGCAAGTGGTGCTGGGGTATGTGGGGGCCAGTCCTAGCAAGTGGTGCTGGGGTATGAGGGAGCCAGTCCTAGCAAGTGGTGCTGGGGTATGACACAGTCAGTCCTAGCAAGTGGTGCTGGGGTATGAGGGAGCCAGTCCTAGCAAGTGGTGCTGGGGTATGACACAGTCAGTCCTAGCAAGTGGTGCTGGGGTATGTGGGGGCCAGTCCTAGCAAGTGGTGCTGGGGTATGACACAGTCAGTCCTAGCAAGTGGTGCTGGGGTATGTGGGGGCCAGTCCAAGCAAGTGGTGCTGGGGTATGAGGGAGCCAGTCCTAGCAAGTGGTGCTGGGGTATGACACAGTCAGTCCTAGCAAGTGGTGCTGGGGTATGTGGGGGCCAGTCCTAGCAAGTGGTGCTGGGGTATGAGGGAGCCAGTCCTAGCAAGTGGTGCTAGGGTATGTGGGGGCCAGTCCTAGCAAGTGGTGCTGGGGTATGAGGGAGCCAGTCCTAGCAGGTGGTGCTAGGGTATGTGAGGGCCAGTCCTAGCAAGTGGTGCTGGGGTATGAGGGAGCCAGTCCTAGCAAGTGTTGCTGGGGTATGGGGGAGCCAGTCCTAGCAAGTGGTGCTGGGGTATGAGGAAGTCAGTCCTAGCAAGGTGTGCTGGGGTATGACACAGTCAGTCCTAGCAAGTGGTGCTGGGGTATGTGGGGGCCAGTCCTAGCAAGTGGTGCTGGGGTATGTGGGGGCCAGTCCTAGCAAGTGGTGCTGGGGTATGAGGAAGCCAGTCCTAGCAAGTGGTGCTGGGGTATGACACAACCAGTCCTAGCAAGTGGTGCAGGGGTATGAGGAAGTCAGTCCTAGCAAGTGGTGCTGGGGTATGAGGGAGCCAGTCCTAGCAAGTGGTGCTGGGGTATGAGGAAGTCAGTCCTAGCAAGTGGTGCTGGGGTATGAGGGAGCCAGTCCTAGCAAGTGGTGCTGGGGTATGTGAGGGCCAGTCCTAGCAAGTGGTGCTGGGGTATGAGGGAGCCAGTCCTAGCAAGTGGTGCTGGGGTATGAGGGAGCCAGTCCTAGCAAGTGGTGCTGGGGTATGAGGGAGCCAGTCCTAGCAAGTGGTGCTGGGGTATGAGGGAGCCAGTCCTAGCAAGTGGTGCTGGGGTATGAGGGAGCCAGTCCTAGCAAGTGGTGCTGGGGTATGAGGGAGCCAGTCCTAGCAAGTGGTGCTGGGGTATGTGAGGGCCAGTCCTAGCAAGTGGTGCTGGGGTATGACACAGCCAGTCCTAGCAGGTGGTGCTGGGGTATGACACAGCCAGTCCTAGCAAGTGGTGCTGGGGTACCTACATCAGTCGCCACCGGCCCAGTTCGAATCCCTGTGATGTTAACATGGGTAGACACCGCTAGGGGAGAAAAAGCAGTGTTTATGTGAGCGGTTAATGGTAAAATAGGTACACAGGCGGCCCTGTAGCAGCCAGTGCCAGGGGCCAGGAACGGTGTTTGACAGGTACACTGGCGACCCTGTAGCAGCCAGTGCCAGGGGCCAGGAACGGTGTTTGACAGGTACACAGGCAGCCCTGTAGCAGCCAGTGCCAGGGGCCAGGAACGGTGTTTGACAGGTACACAGGTGGCCCTGTAGCAGCCAGTGCCAGGGGCCAGGAACGGTGTTTGACAGGTACACAGGCGGCCCTGTAGCAGCCAGTACCAGGGGCCAGGAACGGTGTTTGACAGGTACACAGGCGGCCCTGTAGCAGCCAGTGCCAGGTGCCAGGAACGGTGTTTGACAGGTACACAGGCGGCCCTGTAGCTGCCAGTGCCAGGGGCCAGGAACGGTGTTTGACAGGTACACAGGCGGCCCTGTAGCAGCCAGTGCCAGGGTCCAGGAACGGTGTTTGACAGGTACACAGGCGACCCTGTAGCAGACAGTGCCAGGGGCCAGGAACGGTGTTTGACAGGTACACAGGCGGCCCTGTAGCAGCCACTGCCAGGGGCCAGGAACGGTGTTTGACAGGTACACAGGCGGCCCTGTAGCAGCCAGTGCCAGGGGCCAGGAACGGTGTTTGACAGGTACACAGGTGGCCCTGTAGCAGCCAGTGCCAGGGTCCAGGAACGGTGTTTGACAGGTACACAGGCGGCCCTGTAGCAGCCAGTGCCAGGGGCCAGGAACGGTGTTTGACAGGTACACAGGCGACCCTGTAGCAGCCAGTGCCAGGGGCCAGGAACGGTGTTTGACAGGTACACAGGCGGCCCTGTAGCAGCCACTGCCAGGGGCCAGGAACGGTGTTTGACAGGTACACAGGCGGCCCTGTAGCAGCCAGTGCCAGGGGCCAGGAACGGTGTTTGACAGGTACACAGGCGGCCCTGTAGCAGCCAGTGCCAGGGGCCAGGAACGGTGTTTGACAGGTACACAGGCGGCCCTGTAGCAGCCAGTGCCAGGGGCCAGGAACGGTGTTTGACAGGTACACAGGCGGCCCTGTAGCAGCCAGTGCCAGGGGCCAGGAACGGTGTTTGACAGGTACACAGGCGGCCCTGTAGCAGCCAGTGCCAGGGGCCAGGAACGGTGTTTGACAGGTACACAGGCGGCCCTGTAGCAGCCAGTGCCAGGGGCCAGGAACGGTGTTTGACAGGTACACAGGCGGCCCTGTAGCAGCCAGTGCCAGGGGCCAGGAACGGTGTTTGACAGGTACACAGGCGGCCCTGTAGCAGCCAGTGCCAGGGGCCAGGAACGGTGTTTGACAGGTACACAGGCGGCCCTGTAGCAGCCAGTGCCAGGGGCCAGGAACGGTGTTTGACAGGTACACAGGCGACCCTGTAGCAGCCAGTGCCAGGGGCCAGGAACGGTGTTTGACAGGTACACAGGCGGCCCTGTAGCAGCCAGTGCCAGGGGCCAGGAACGGTGTTTGACAGGTACACAGGCGGCCCTGTAGCAGTCACTGCCATATACCAGGAACGGTGTTTGACAGGTACACAGGCGGCCCTGTAGCAGCCAGTGCCAGGGGCCAGGAACGGTGTTTGACAGGTACACAGGCGGCCCTGTAGCAGCCAGTGCCAGGGGCCAGGAACGGTGTTTGACAGGTACACAGGCGGCCCTGTAGCAGCCAGTGCCAGGGGCCAGGAACGGTGTTTGACAGGTACACAGGCGACCCTGTAGCAGCCACTGCCAGGGGCCAGGAATGGTGTTTGACAGGTACACAGGCGACCCTGTAGCAGCCAGTGCCAGGGGCCAGGAACGGTGTTTGACAGGTACACAGGCGGCCCTGTAGCAGCCAGTGCCAGGGGCCAGGAACGGTGTTTGACAGGTACACAGGCGACCCTGTAGCAGCCACTGCCAGGGGCCAGGAACGGTGTTTGACAGGTACACAGGCGACCTTGTAGCAGCCAGTGCCAGGGGCCAGGAACGGTGTTTGACAGGTACACAGGCGATCCTGTAGCAGCCAGTGCCAGGGGCCAGGAACGGTGTTTGACAGGTACACAGGCGACCCTGTAGCAGCCAGTGCCAGGGGCCAGGAACGGTGTTTGACAGGTACACAGGCGGCCATGTAGCAGCCACTGCCAGGGGCCAGGAACGGTGTTTGACAGGTACACAGGCGGCCCTGTAGCAGCCACTGCCAGGGGCCAGGAACGGTGTTTGACAGGTACACAGGCGACCCTGTAGCAGCCAGTGCCAGGGGTCAGGAACGGTGTTTGACAGGTACACAGGCGGCCCTGTAGCAGCCAGTGCCAGGGGCCAGGAACGGTGTTTGACAGGTACACAGGCGACCCTGTAGCAGCCAGTGCCAGGGGCCAGGAACGGTGTTTGACAGGTACACAGGCGACCCTGTAGCAGCCAGGGGCAAGGAACGGTGTTTGACAGGTACACAGGCGGCCCTGTAGCAGCCACTGCCAGGGGCCAGGAACGGTGTTTGACAGGTACACAGGCGGCCCTGTAGCAGCCAGTGCCAGGGGCCAGGAACGGTGTTTGACAGGTACACAGGCGACCCTGTAGCAGCCAGGGGCAAGGAACGGTGTTTGACAGGTACACAGGCGGCCCTGTAGCAGCCACTGCCAGGGGCCAGGAACGGTGATTGACAGGTACACAGGCGGCCCTGTAGCAGCCAGTGCCAGGGGCCAGGAACGGTGTTTGACAGGTACACAGGCGGCCATGTAGCAGCCAGTGCCAGGGGCCAGGAACGGTGTTTGACAGGTACACAGGCGGCCCTGTAGCAGCCAGTGCCAGGGGCCAGGAACGGTGTTTGACAGGTACACAGGCGGCCCTGTAGCAGCCAGTGCCAGGGGCCAGGAACGGTGTTTGACAGGTACACAGGCGGCCCTGTAGCAGCCACTGCCAGGGGCCAGGAACGGTGTTTGACAGGGTGGCAAGGGGTAGCAACGTCGGCTGTTCATCTAGCAATGAGTTTCCCTAATAATAGGTGCCGCCTCCCCTGCCAAGTGGCCATACTTGACACATCAAACACTTGGTGTATAGTACAAGGTGTAGGTGTATAGTCTGGTGTATAGTACAAGGTGTAGGTGTATAGTCTGGTGTATAGTACAAGGTGTAGGTGTATAGTCTGGTGTATGGTACAAGGTGTAGGTGTATAGTCTGGTGTATAGTACAAGGTGTAGGTGTATAGTGTGGTGTATAGTACAAGGTGTAGGTGTATAGTCTGGTGTATAGTACAAGGTGTAGGTGTATAGTCTGGTGTATAGTACAAGGTGTAGGTGTATAGTCTGGTGTATAGTACAAGGTGTAGGTGTATAGTCTGGTGTATAGTACAAGGTGTAGGTGTATAGTGTGGTGTATAGTACAAGGTGTAGGTGTATAGTGTGGTGTATAGTACAAGGTGTAGGTGTATAGTCTGGTGTATAGTACAAGGTGTAGGTGTATAGTCTGGTGTATAGTACAAGGTGTACGTGTATAGTCTGGTGTATAGTACAAGGTGTAGGTGTATAGTCTGGTGTATAGTACAAGGTGTAGGTGTATAGTGTGGTGTATAGTACAAGGTGTAGGTGTATAGTCTGGTGTATAGTACAAGGTGTAGGTGTATAGTCTGGTGTATGGTACAAGGTGTAGGTGTATAGTCTGGTGTATGGTACAAGGTGTAGGTGTATAGTCTGGTGTATAGTACAAGGTGTAGGTGTATAGTCTGGTGTATAGTACAAGGTGTAGGTGTATAGTCTGGTGTATGGTACAAGGTGTAGGTGTATAGTCTGGTGTATAGTACAAGGTGTAGGTGTATAGTCTGCTGTATAGTACAAGGTGTAGGTGTATAGTCTGGTGTATAGTACAAGGTGTAGGTGTATAGTGTGGTGTATAGTACAAGGTGTAGGTGTATAGTGTGGTGTATAGTACAAGGTGTAGGTGTATAGTCTGGTGTATAGTACAAGGTGTAGGTGTATAGTGTGGTGTATAGTACAAGGTGTAGGTGTATAGTGTGGTGTATAGTACAAGGTGTAGGTGTATAGTCTGGTGTATAGTACAAGGTGTAGGTGTATAGTCTGGTGTATAGTACAAGGTGTAGGTGTATAGTCTGGTGTATGGTACAAGGTGTAGGTGTATAGTCTGGTGTATAGTACAAGGTGTAGGTGTATAGTCTGGTGTATAGTACAAGGTGTAGGTGTATAGT
>NC_091163.1:41268418-41275918 GCF_040958095.1 Procambarus clarkii
GTTCGGTGTGATATCAACCCCCAGATCCTTCTCTCTATTTGATTCTTGCAGGATTTCCCCTCCCAGATGGTACCTTGTGTTCAGCCTCCTGCTCCCTTCACCTAATTTCATCACCTTACACTTTCCAGAGTTGAACTTCAGCAGCCATTTTCTAGACCATTCTTCCAGTTTGTCCAGGTCATCCTGTAGTCTCTGTCTATCTTCATCCGTCTTGATTCTTCTCATAATTTTTGCATCATCAGCAAACATTGAGAGGAATGAGTCTATACCCTCTGGAAGATCGTTTACCTATATTAGAAACAGGATGGGTCCGAGTACTGAGCCCTGTGGGACTCCGCTGGTGACATCTCGCCACTCTGATGTCTTCCCCCTCACAGTTACTCACTGTTTCCTGTTGCTTAGATACTCCCTTATCCACTGGAGCACCTTCCCTTTTACTCCTGCCTGTTGCTCCAACTTTTGTAACAGCCGTTTATGGGGTACTGTGTCAAAGGCTTTTTGGCAATCCAGGAAAATGCAGTCGGCCCACCCTTCTCTTTCCTGCCTAATTTTCGTTGCCTGGTCATAAAATTCTATTAAACCTGTGAGGCACGATTTACCATCCCTGAACCCATGTTGGTGGTGCGTTACAAAGTTATTTCCCTCCAGATGCTCTACGAGCCTTTTCCTCACGATCTTCTCCATCACCTTGCATGGTATACAAGTTAAGGAAACTGGCCTGTAGTTCAGTGCCTCCTGCCTGTCACCCTTTTTGTATATTGGGACCACGTTAGCTGTCTTCCAACTTTCTGGTAAGTCTCCTGTTTCCTGTGACCTGTTATACACCATAGAGAGTGGCACACTTAGTGCTTCTGCACCTTCCTTTAGTATCCTTGGTGAGATTCTATCAGGCCCAACAGCCTTTGTCACATCCAGCTCCAGCAGACACCTTTTGACCTCATCACTGGTGAGGTAAATTTCCTCCAAGGTTGTTCGGTTTGCCGCCTCCTCATTTAGTGCAGGGGCTTCTCCTTGTTCTATTGTGAAGACCTCCTGGAATCTCTTGTTGAGTTTTTCACACACCTCCTTGTCATTCTCTGTGTATCTGTTCTCCCCTTTCCGCAGCTTCATCACTTGTTCCTTCACTGCTGTTTCCCTCCTGATATGGCTGTGGAGCAGCTTTGGTTGGGTCTTGGCTTTACTCGCGATGTCATTTTCAAACTGTCTCTCTGCTTCCCTCCTCACTCTGAGGTACTCATTTCTGGCCCTCTGGTATCTCTCCCTGCTCTCTGGTGTTCTGTTATTTCTGTAGTTTCTCCATGTTCTTTTACTCAGTTGTTTCGCTGCCTTACATTCCTGGTTGAACCATGGGTTTTTCTGTTGTTTTTCGTTTTTCTCCTTTTGGACCGGGATAAACCTGTCTGCAGCTTCCTGGCACTTTTGGGTGACAATATCCATCATGCTTCGTGTGTGTGTGTGTGTGTGTGTGTGTGTGTGTGTGTGTGTGTGTGTGTGTGTGTGTGTGTGTGTGTGTGTGTGTGTGTCTGGTGTTGGTGCCCCTGTGTGTGTGTGTGTGTGTGTGTGTGGTGTTGGTGCCCCTGTGTGTGTGTGTGTGTGTGTGTGTGTGTGTGTGTGTGTGTGTGTGTGTCTGGTGTTGGTGCCCTTGTGTGTGTGTGTGTGTGAGTGTGTGTGTGTGTGTGTGTGTGTGTGTGTGTGTGTGTGTGTGTGTGTGTGTGTGTGTGTCTGGTGTTGGTGCCCCTGTGTGTGTGTGTGTGTGTGTGTGTGTGTGTGTGTGTGTGTGTGTGTGTGTGTGTGTGTGTGTGTGTGTGTGTGTGTGTGTGTGTGTGTGTGTGTCTGGTGTTGGTGCCCCTGTGTGTGTGTGTGTGTGTGTGTGTGTGTGTGTGTGTGTGTGTGTGTGTGTGTGTGTGTGTGTGTGTGTGTGTGTGTGTGTGTGTGTGTCTGGTGTTGGTGCCCCTGTGTGTGTGTGTGTGTGTGTGTGTGTGTGTGTGTGTGTGTGTGTGTGTGTGTGTGTGTGTGTGTGTGTGTGTGTGTGTGTGTGGTGTTGGTGCCCCTGTGTGTGTGTGTGTGTGTGTGTGTGTGTGTGTGTGTGTGGTGTTGGTGCCCCTGTGTGTGTGTGTGTGTGTGTGTGTGTGTGTGTGTGTGTGTGTGTGTGTGTGTGTGTGTGAGTGTGTGTGTGTGTGTGTGTGTGTGTGTGTGTGTGTCTGGTGTTGGTGCCCCTGTGTGTGTGTGTGTGTGTGTGTGTGTGTGTGTGTGTGTGTGTGTGTGTGTGTGTGTGTGTGTGTGTGTGTGTGTGTGTGTGTGTGTGTCTGGTGTTGGTGCCCCTGTGTGTGTGTACTCACCTATATGTACTCACCTATATGTGCTTGCAGGATCGAGCATTGACTCTTGGATCCCGCCTTTCGAGCATCGGTTGTTTACAGCAATGACTCCTGTCCCATTTCCCTATCATACCTGGTTTTAAAATTATGAATAGTATTTGCTTCCACAACCTGTTCCTGAAGTGCATTCCATTTCCCCACTACTCTCACGCTAAAAGAAAACTTCCTAACATCTCTGTGACTCATCTGAGTTTCAAGCTTCCATCCATGTCCTCTCGTTCTGTTACTATTCCGTGTGAACATTTCGTCTATGTCCACTCTGTCAATTCCTCTGAGTATCTTATACGTTCCTATCATGTCCCCCCTCTCCCTTCTTCTTTCTAGTGTCGTAAGGCACAGTTCCCTCAGGCGCTCTTCATACCCCATCCCTCGTAGCTCTGGGACGAGTCTCGTTGCAAACCTCTGAACCTTTTCCAGTTTCATTATATGCTTCTTCAGATGGGGACTCCATGATGAGGCGGCATACTCTAAGACTGGCCTTACGTAGGCAGTGTAAAGCGCCCTAAATGCCTCCTTACTTAGGTTTCTGAATGATGTTCTAACTTTTGCCAGTGTAGAGTACGCTGCTGTCGTTATCCTATTAATATGTGCCTCAGGAGATAGATTAGGTGTTACGTCCACCCCCAGGTCTCTTTCACGCGTCGTTACAGGTAGGCTGTTCCCCTTCATTGTGTACTGTCCCTTTGGTCTCCTATCTCCTAGTCCCATTTCCATAACTTTACATTTGCTCGTGTTGAATTCTAGTAGCCATTTCTCTGACCATCTCTGCAATCTGTTCAGGTCCTCTTGGAGGATCCTGCAATCCTCATCTGTCACAACTCTTCTCATCAACTTTGCATCATCCGCAAACATCGACATGTAGGACTCTACGCCTGTAAACATGTCGTTAACATATACAAGAAATAGAATTGGTCCCAGCACCGATCCTTGTGGTACTCCACTCGTTACTGTTCGCCAGTCCGACTTCTCGCCCCTTACCGTAACTCTTTGGCTCCTTCCTGTTAGGTAGTTCCTTATCCATTCTAGGACCTTTCCCCCCACCCCCGCCTGCCTCTCGAGCTTGAACAGCAGTCTCATGTGCGGTACTGTATCAAAGGCTTTTTGGCAGTCCAGAAATATGCAGTCTGCCCAACCATCTCTGTCCTGTCTTATCCTCGTTATTTTATCATAGAATTCCAGAAGGTTTGTTAGGCACGATTTCCCTGTCCAGAACCCATGTTGATGTTTGTTCACAAACCTAATGTTCTCCAGGTGTGCAACCAGTCGTAGCCTAATTATTCTTTCCAGTATTTTACAGGGGATGCTTGTCAGTGATACAGGTCTGTAGTTAAGTGCCTCCTCCCTATCTCCTTTCTTGAAGATCGGCACGACATTTGCCTTCTTCCAGCAACTGGGCAATTCTCCTGACATAAGTGACTCATTAAAGATCATTGCCAGAGGCACGCTGAGGGCCTGTGCTGCTTCTTTTAGTATCCACGGTGATACTTTGTCTGGTCCAACTGCTTTAGTTGCATCTAGAGTTGTCAACTGTTTCATTACCTCCTCTGCTGTCACCTCTATATCTGATAGTCTTTCATCTAGGGTAACCCCTTCCAACAATGGGAGCTGTTCAGGCTCGGTAGTGAACACTCCATGGAAACTGGCATTCAGTGCCTCGCAGATTTCCTTGTCACTTTCAGTATATGCCCCCTCTGTCTTCCTTAGTCTTGTCACTTGGTCGTTCACCGACATTTTTCTTCTTATATGACTGTGTAGTAACTTAGGTTGTTTTTTCGCTTTGATTGCAATATCGTTCTCATAGTCCCTTTCCGATGTTCGTCTTATGTTAATGTAATCGTTCCTAGCTCTGTTGTATCTGCTTCTGTTGTCCTCTGTTCTTTGTCTTCTGTACTTCCTCCACTCCCGCCTGCTGGCCATTTTTGCTTCCTGACACTGTCTATTAAACCATGGGTTATTATATTCCTTCTTATTTTTTCCCTTTACCGTTGGTATAAATCTCTCTTCGGCCTCCTGGCATTTCTGTATGACTAGGTCCATCATATCTTGGACTGTTTTTCCTCTAATTTCTTCCTCCCACTGCACTTCACCCAGATAGTCCCTCATCCTCATATAGTCCCCTTTCCTGTAGTCAGCTCTCCTTTCCCAGATCTCTTGTCCCATGGTCATAAGTTTGAATTCCATCATGTAGTCAAAGACTAGGACACAATGGTCACTGGCCCCTAGAGGTATTTCATGCTCTAAATTCTCGATATCTTCTACGTTCTGGGTGAAAATCAGGTCTAATAGGCTCGGTGCATCTCCTCCTCTTTCCCTTGTGTCTTCCTTCACATGTTGTGTCAGGAAATTCCTGTCTATAACATCTACTAATTTTGCTCCCCACGTTTCGTCCCCTCCATGGGGATTCCTTGATTCCCAATTTATCTCTCCATGATTTAGGTCCCCCATGATCAGCAGCTTCGCTCTCATTCTGTGGGCTAGTGTTGCTGCCTTCTGCAGTTCATCTATACATGCTTTGTTGTTGTCATCATACTCCTGCCTGGGTCTTCTACTGTTTGGTGGGGGATTGTAGATTACCAAGATCACAATCTTCCTCTCATCTACTGTCAGAGTTCCATGTATGGAGCTTGTGCTCTCATTGGTAACCCGATTTCCCAGGTCTTCAAACTTCCATTCCTGCTTTATTAGGAGTGCCACTCCCCCTCCCTGTCTCTGTGTCCTCTCTTTTCGTATCACCTGGTACCCTTCAGGAAAGATTGCATCCGAGATCATGTCATTAATTTTAGTTTCCACAATTGCAACTATGTCAGGATCTGCTTCACTCACTCTTTCTTTTATCTCTTCTGCTTTATTAGATACCCCATCAGCATTGGTGTACCAAACCTTGAGATTCTTCATGGAAACTCTTGTACCAGAGTTCTCCCTTTCTCTGGGGGTCTGGGGGGATCTGGGGGGTGTCTGGGGGGTGACTGGGGGCAGGGGGGATCCGGGGGATCTGGGGGGTGTCTGGGGGATGACTGGGGGCGGGGAGGGTCCGGGGGATGTCCGGGGGGATCCGGGGGGTGTCTGGGGGGGTCCGGGGGGTGTATGGGGGGTGAAAGAGTTCAGGAGGGGTGCTTGGGGGGCTACTGGGGGCTGGGCTTCTAGGAAGGTAGGTAGGAGGGTCTGGGGTAGGGCCTGGGTAGGTAGGTCTGGAGTAGGAAGGGCATACTGGGTCTGAAGATTAGGGAGGGCATAGAGGGGTTGGGAGATAGCGTAAGGTTGGGAGACAGATAGAGGTTGAGAGGTTGGGAGGGGGAAGGATAGAGGGGGTGGGGGGGACCTCCCACCTCCCTCGCAAGGGTGGGGGGTCACATGGAAGGAGAGGGGATGAGGAGGGGTGAGGGCAGGGTAGGCTTTGGGTGTTGAGGGGATGAGGTCTGGGTGGGTTCTTGGGGTTGAGGGGAAGAGGTCTGGATGGGTTTTGGGGGTTGAGGGGATGAGAGCTGGGTGGGTTTTGGGGGTTGAGGGGATGAGGGGATGAGGGCTGTGTGTGTGTGTGTGTGTGTGTGTGTGTGTGTGTGTGTGTGTGTGTCTGGTGTTGGTGCCCCTGTGTGTGTGTGTGTGTGTGTGTGTGTGTGTGTGTGTGTGTGTGTGTGTGTGTGTGTGTGTGTGTGTGTGTGTGTGTGTGTCTGGTGTTGGTGCCCCTGTGTGTGTGTGTGAGTGTGTGTGTGTGTGTGTGTGTGTGTGTGAGTGTGTGTGTGTGTGTGTGTGTGTGTGTGTGTGTGTGTGTGTGTGTCTGGTGTTGGTGCCCCTGTGTGTGTGTGTGTGTGTGTGTGTGTGTGTGTGTGTGTGTGTGTGTGTGTGTGTGTGTGTGTACTCACCTATATGTACTCACCTATATGTGCTTGCAGGATCGAGCATTGACTCTTGGATCCCGCCTTTCTAGCTATCGGTTGTTTACAGCAATGACTCCTGTCCCATTTCCCTATCATACCTAGTTTTAAAAGTATGAATAGTATTTGCTTCCACAACCTGTTCCCCAAGTGCATTCCATTTTTCTACTACTCTCACGCTAAAAGAAAACTTCCTAACATCCCTGTGACTCATCTGAGTTTCTAGCTTCCACCCATGTCCCCTCGTTCTGTTATTATTACGTGTGAACATTTCATCTATTTCCACTTTGTCAATTCCCCTGAGTATTTTATATGTCCCTATCATATCTCCTCTCTCCCTTCTTTTCTCTAGTGTCGTAAGGTTCAGTTCCTTCAGCCGCTCTTCATATCCCATCCCTCGTAGCTCTGGGACAAGCCTCGTCGCAAACCTCTGAACCTTCTCCAGTTTCTTTATGTGTTTCTTCAGGTGGGGGCTCCATGATGGCGCGGCATACTCTAAGACGGGTCTCACGTAGGCAGTGTAAAGCGCCCTAAAAGCTTCCTCATTTAGGTTTCTGAATGAAGTTCTAATTTTCGCCAGTGTAGAGTACGCTGCTGTCGTTATCCTATTTATATGTGCCTCAGGAGTTAGATTAGGTGTCACATCCACTCCCAGGTCTCTTTCTCGAATCGTTACAGGTAGGCTGTTCCCCTTCATTGTGTACTGTCCCTTTGGTCTCCTGATCCCATTTCCATAACTTTACATTTACTGGTGTTAAACTCCAGTAGCCATTTCCCTGACCATCTCTGCAGCCTGTTTAAGTCCTCTTGGAGGATCCTACAATCCTCGTCTGTCACAACTCTTCTCATTAATTTTGCGTCATCTGCAAACATTGACATGTATGATTCCACTCCTGTAAACATATCATTTACGTAAATTAGAAAGAGGATTGGTCCCAGCACCGATCCTTGAGGTACTCCACTTGTTACTGTTCGCCAGTCCGACTTTTCGCCCCTTACCATTACCCTCTGGCTCCTTCCTGTTAGGTAGTTCTTCACCCATACTAGGGCCTTTCCGCTTACTCCTGCCTGCCTCTCAAGTTTGTATAGCAGTCTCATGTGCGGTACCGTATCAAAGGCCTTTTGGCAGTCAAGAAATATGCAGTCTGCCCAGCCTTCTCTGTCCTGCCTTATCCTTGTTACTTTATCATAGAATTCTAAAAGGTTTGTTAGGCATGATTTCCCTGTCCAGAACCCATGTTGGTGCTTGT
>NC_091163.1:41280918-41395769 GCF_040958095.1 Procambarus clarkii
GTACTGGTGACCACAGTGGTAGTGGTTGTACTGGTGACTACAGTGGTAGTGGTTGTACTGGTGGCTACAGTGGTAGTGGTTGTACTGGTGACTACAGTGGTAGTGGTTGTACTGGTGGCTACAGTGGTAGTGGTTGTACTGGTGGCTACAGTGGTAGTGGTTGTACTGGTGGCTACAGTGGTAGTGGTTGTACTGGTGACTACAGTGGTAGTGGTTGTACTGGTGGCTACAGTGGTAGTGGTTGTACTGGTGACTACAGTGGTAGTGGTTGTACTGGTGGCTACAGTGGTAGTGGTTGTACTGGTGGCTACAGTGGTAGTGGTTGTACTGGTGACTACAGTGGTAGTGGTTGTACTGGTGGCTACAGTGGTAGTGGTTGTACTGGTGACCACAGTGGTAGTGGTTGTACTGGTGACTACAGTGGTAGTGGTTGTACTGGTGGCTACAGTGGTAGTGGTTGTACTGGTGACTACAGTGGTAGTGGTTGTACTGGTGGCTACAGTGGTAGTGGTTGTACTGGTGGCTACAGTGGTAGTGGTTGTACTGGTGGCTACAGTGGTAGTGGTTGTACTGGTGACTACAGTGGTAGTGGTTGTACTGGTGGCTACAGTGGTAGTGGTTGTACTGGTGACCACAGTGGTAGTGGTTGTACTGGTGGCTACAGTGGTAGTGGTTGTACTGGTGGCTACAGGGGTAGTGGTTGTACTGGTGACAACAGTGGTAGTGGTTGTACTGGTGGCTACAGTGGTAGTGGTTGTACTGGTGGCTACAGTGGTAGTGGTTGTAATGGTGGCTACAGTGGTAGTACTGGTGGCTACAGTGGTAGTGGTTGTACTGGTGACCACAGTGGTAGTGGTGGTACTGGTGGCTACAGTGGTAGTGGTGGTACTGGTGACCACAGTGGTAGTGGTTGTACTGGTGACTACAGTGGTAGTGGTTGTACTGGTGGCTACAGTGGTTGTACTGGTGGCTACAGTGGTAGTGGTTGTACTGGTGACCACAGTGGTATTGGTTGTACTGGTGGCTACAGTGGTAGTGGTTGTAATGGTGGCTACAGTGGTAGTGGTTGTACTGGTGGCTACAGTGGTAGTGGTTGTACTGGTGACCACAGTGGTAGTGGTGGTACTGGTGGCTACAGTGGTAGTGGTGGTACTGGTGGCTACAGTGGTAGTGGTTGTACTGGTGGCTACAGTGGTAGTGGTTGTACTGGTGGCTACAGTGGTAGTGGTTGTACTGGTGGCTACAGTGGTAGTGGTTGTACTGGTGGCTACAGTGGTAGTGGTTGTACTGGTGACCACAGTGGTAGTGGTTGTACTGGTGGCTACAGTGGTAGTGGTTGTACTGGTGGCTACAGTGGTAGTGGTTGTACTGGTGACCACAGTGGTAGTGGTTGTACTGGTGACTACAGTGGTAGTGGTTGTACTGGTGACCACAGTGGTAGTGGTTGTACTGGTGGCTACAGTGGTAGTGGTGGTACTGGTGACTACAGTGGTAGTGGTGGTACTGGTGGCTACAGTGGTAGTGGTTGTACTGGTGACCACAGTGGTAGTGGTTGTACTGGTGACCATAGTGGTAGTGGTTGTACTGGTGGCTACAGTGGTAGTGGTGGTACTGGTGACTACAGTGGTAGTGGTTGTACTGGTGACTACAGTGGTAGTGGTTGTACTGGTGGCTACAGTGGTAGTGGTTGTACTGGTGGCTACAGTGGTAGTGGTTGTACTGGTGACTACAGTGGTAGTGGTTGTACTGGTGGCTACAGTGGTAGTGGTTGTACTGGTGGCTACAGTGGTAGTGGTTGTACTGGTGGCTACAGTGGTAGTGGTGGTACTGGTGGCTACAGTGGTAGTGGTGGTATTGGTGACTACAGTGGTAGTGGTGGTATTGGTGACTATAGTGGTAGTGGTGGTACTGGTGGCTACAGTGGTAGTGGTTGTACTGGTGGCTACAGTGGTAGTGGTTGTACTGGTGACCACAGTGGTAGTGGTTGTACTGGTGACCATAGTGGTAGTGGTTGTACTGGTGGCTACAGTGGTAGTGGTTGTACTGGTGACTACAGTGGTAGTGGTTGTACTGGTGACTACAGTGGTAGTGGTTGTACTGGTGGCTACAGTGGTAGTGGTTGTACTGGTGGCTACAGTGGTAGTGGTTGTACTGGTGGCTACAGTGGTAGTGGTTGTACTGGTGGCTACAGTGGTAGTGGTTGTACTGGTGACCACAGTGGTAGTGGTTGTACTGGTGGCTACAGTGGTAGTGGTTGTACTGGTGGCTACAGTGGTAGTGGTTGTACTGGTGGCTACAGTGGTAGTGGTTGTACTGGTGACCACAGTGGTAGTGGTTGTACTGGTGGCTACAGTGGTAGTGGTTGTACTGGTGGCTACAGTGGTAGTGGTTGTACTGGTGACCACAGTGGTAGTGGTTGTACTGGTGGCTACAGTGGTAGTGGTTGTACTGGTGACCACAGTGGTAGTGGTTGTACTGGTGGCTACAGTGGTAGTGGTTGTACTGGTGGCTACAGTGGTAGTGGTTGTACTGGTGACCACAGTGGTAGTGGTTGTACTGGTGGCTACAGTGGTAGTGGTTGTACTGGTGACCACAGTGGTAGTGGTTGTACTGGTGGCTACAGTGGTAGTGGTTGTACTGGTGACCACAGTGGTAGTGGTTGTACTGGTGGCTACAGTGGTAGTGGTTGTACTGGTGGCTACAGTGGTAGTGGTTGTACCTGTATCCCTCGTGTTAGTCTTGCTGTAGGGTGGAATACAGACATCATCTTGGCAGGAAACTGAAATAGTTTTTGTGAGGAGTTGGAACTAAGCCTAAACTAGTGTATAACTCTAATGGTCGTAGATATGTGCACGAGTCCCGGTTATTGAGGTTATGCTGATTATAGTAATCATAGAAGGGTGAGATTATAGAGCTCGTCTCTTCCTCGAGGAAGTTATAGCAAGGCCAGGCACTCACTATCAATCTCTAACTGTTCCCAGAATTTCTATCCTTCCAGAGTAGAAGAGGGAAGAGGGATAGAGGAGGAAGAGCACCAGAGGGATAGAGGAGGAAGAGCACCAGACAGAGGGATAGAGGAGGAAGAGCACCACACAGAGGGATAGAGGAGGAAGAGCACCACACAGAGGGATAGAGGAGGAAGAGCACCACACAGAGGGATAGAGGAGGAAGAGCACCAGACAGAGGGATAGAGGAGGAAGAGCACCACACAGAGGGATAGAGGAGGAAGAGCACCACACAGAGGGATAGAGGAGGAAGAGCACCAGACAGAGGGATGGAGGAGGAAGAGCACCAGACAGAGGGATAGAGGAGGAAGAGCACCAGACAGAGAGATAGAGGAGGAAGAGCACCAAACAGAGGGATAGAGGAGGAAGAGCACCAGACAGAGGGATAGAGGAGGAAGAGCACCACACAGAGGGATAAAGGAGGAAGAGCACCACACAGAGGGATAGAGGAGGAAGAGCACCACACAGAGGGATAGAGGAGGAAGAGCACCAGACAGAGGGATAGAGGAGGAAGAGCACCAGACAGAGGGATAGAGGAGGAAGAGCACCAGACAGAGGGATAGAGGAGGAAGAGCACCAGACAGAGGGATAGAGGAGGAAGAGCACCACACAGAGGGATAGAGGAGGAAGAGCACCATACAGAGGGATAGAGGAGGAAGAGCACCAGACAGAGGGATAGAGGAGGAAGAGCACCACACAGAGGGATAGAGGAGGAAGAGCACCATACAGAGGGATAGAGGAGGAAGAGCACCACACAGAGGGATAGAGGAGGAAGAGCACCAGACAGAGGGATAGAGGAGGAAGAGCACCAGAGGGATAGAGGAGGAAGAGCACCAGACAGAGGGATAGAGGAGGAAGAGCACCACACAGAGGGATAGAGGAGGAAGAGCACCAGACAGAGGGATAGAGGAGGAAGAGCACCACACAGAGGGATAGAGGAGGAAGAGCACCACACAGAGGGATAGAGGAGGAAGAGCACCACACAGAGGGAAGCAAAGGAACAGAGAGAACGGAATACTGTGTAACCAGGAGAGTTCAGCAGAGTTGAAAGAAACGAAGTAAATCCATAATAAAAATCCTTAAGACTGAACTGAGGTCAGCTAAGGAGGAGGAGGAGGAGTTAAAACCCCTCAAGGAAAACATCCATTGAGACCCAGAATGAGACAAATAGTCTTGAGGAAACAAGAAATCAAACTGATGAAGAGCCTCCTCCAAGAATACTCTCATTGGCAGAAATGGTTCAAAGGAACCCGGGTGTAATGTTACGTCGCAGGAGCGGCTACTTCACGGTAAGTTGCACAGTGCACCGGTCAGCTCCTTGTGAGGGAAAACCTGGTGGGAATTCAGGAACAGAAAACTTCCAATCAGGAAAGGGAGGGAGTTATTAGGGGAAAAAGTGCCAAATCATTATGACTATATAGCACTTGGAACGGGTCAGGATAAGGATTTGGGATGGGACAGGGGAATAAATGACGGAACAATTGTGGCAAAGATCCTGATGGTATATACAAGGAGACGGCTGGCAGCTGCACAGAAAAGGCTTTCAGGCTTGGCAGGTACAATATGAAAGAATTCGTCTGTTAAAAATAGTATTCATGAACGAGGTATCCAAAGAGGCAATGTTTTCCAAGAAGAGCAAAGTTCTGTATGTAGTGGAATACAAAAATGCTTTTCTGCAGATGGAAATGCTTCGTTTTCTTCCTAACGAGGGAAGTGAGAGAGCTCAGTAACTTCAGTAACTTCAGAGGGGGAGTGGGGGAAACCCCTCCAATGGCAGACCAGCAACCACAGAGAGAAGTGGAACACAAGATAATACCTCTCACTATTACTTTCTCCCAACAATTTTCCTCCCACATCCCCACTTCCCGTCCCATAGAGACACTCCCCATCCCAAAGAAACCCTTCCCATCCCATACTGTTCTTGTTCCCCCATCCCATACCCTCCCTGCCTCCCATCCCAACATCCTACAAGGCTCCTCACCTATACCTACATCGTCCCCCATCCCCAGCCCATAGTAACTTTCCCACCATGCAGTAACCTGACACAGACACCCCCTACACCAGTGGTATGGACACCAAGGCTAACTGAGACTAGACAAAAGAAAGTTGGCTTGAAACTAATGTACTCAAATATAGATGGAATTTCAAATAAAGCATGTGAACTTGAGGAATGAACACAAAGAGGTCATCTCTGATGTAATAGCACTCGCTGAAACGAAACTGTCAAATACCTTAACAAATGCCATGCTTCCCAGGACTGTACTATAATAAGGAAAGAGAGGGATGAAGGTGGAGGATGATTGGACCGGCTGATAAGAGAAGAATGGAGTTTTGAGATGGTTATCGTGGTCTGTGAAGGCTTCAGAGGCCACACAACAGGCACCATGGTCATGGGAGGACATTAAGTACTAGATGTAGTTGTAATATATATCCCTCCACTAACTGACGGAACATCCACGCAGGGATATGACAGAAGCTGGCATATGCGAGGCTGGCTAACATCAGAACAGCCTTCAGGAACCTGTGTAAGGAATCATTCAGAATCTTGTTTACCACATATGTAAGACCAGTCCAGGAGTATGCAGCCCCAGCATGGAGCCCGTACCTTGTCAAGCACAAGACGAAGCTGGAAAATGTTCAGTCATGACATCAGACTAGGTCCAGAACTAAGAGGTATGATTTACGAGGAAGAGCTACATGAATTTAACCTCACGCCGCTGGAAGATAGAAGAGCTAGGCGAGACATGATTACGACATAAAAATTTCTCAGGGGAATTGATAGAGTAGATATGGGCGGTATTAACATAAAGGGGACTGAGTACCCAAATGAGCCATAGAGACGTTAGAAAGAACTTTGTCAGTGTGGGAGTAGTTAACAGGTGGAATGCATTAGGGAGTGATGTGGTGGAGGCTGACTCCATACACAGTTTATAATGTAGATATGATAGAGTCCAGTAGGCTCAGGAACCTGTACACCAGTTGATTGACAGTTGAGAGGCGGGACCAAAGAGCCAAAACTCAACCCCCGCAAGCATAACCAGCCTCCCATGTTGGAATATGTGGGAATGAACGAGCAGATGTGCTGGCTGCTGAAGGCGCTGAAGGAGACCATATTGAATACTTCATACCCAAGACTCAACTACAAATTAGAGGTATTGTCAGGCAACATCACCGTGACAAGGTAACTGAGGAAAGGAGGATAGAAGCACAAACCAGTGAATCTGTACGATGGTACAACATGGTTGCAGCTGGCAATCCCAATCATTATGGCCGAAGAGGAGGACGACGAGGGAGAGAATCAGTAATAGCGAGAATCCGTCTTGGATACAAATATCCATGGAGATACGGAATGGAAACAACAGTTGATCAGCGAAGTTGCAGAATCTGTGGTGAGAGTGATGGACACCGCCTTGACCACTATCTACGTGAATGTGAACACCTGAGAGACATTAGGAATATGTGTAGAATAATACACCCCACATTGTTTGAGTTAGGAAAACACTATTTGTCAAATATTGATACTGTTCTTAAAAGATTCCCCCATTTTGCACCCGCAAGATAACGTAAGCTTTTAAGGGTTGATAGATGTTAATCTTCTTGTTTGAGGAGCTGTTCACTTGAGACAGTTAAGCAAGTCCCAGCTGTGTCTGGGTACAAGTGACAGGATGAACAACCCAGCGGGTTTTCTTCCTATTGGGGAGTGTTGTACATGCTGCTATGGCGGTGTGTCCACTCACAGGATGAGTGGCGCTGCCCAATACTGTCACTATGGCGGTGTGTCCACTCACAGGAGGAGTGAAGCTGTCCAATACTGTCACTATGGCGGTGTGTTCACTCACAGGATGAGTAACGCTGCCCAATACTGTCACTATGGCGGTGTGTCCACTCACAGGATGAGTGGCGCTGCCCAATACTGTCACTATGGCGGTGTGTCTACTCACAGGATGAGTGGCGCTGCCCAATACTGTCACTATGGCGGTGTGTCCACTCACAGGATGAGTGGCGCTGCCCAATACTGTCACTATGGCGGTGTGTCCACTCACAGGAAGAGTGACGCTGCCCAATACTGTCACTATGGCGGTGTGTCCACTCACAGGATGAGTGGCGCTGTCCAATACTGTCACTATGGCGGTGTGTCCACTCACAGGAGAAGTGATGCTGTCCAATACTGTCACTATGGTGGTGTGTCCACTCACAGGAGGAGTGGCGCTGCCCAATACTGTCACTATGGCGGTGTGTCCACTCACAGGATGAATGACGCTGCCCAATACTGTCACTATGGCGGTGTGTCCACTCACAGGAGGAGTGATGCTGTCCAATACTGTCACTATGGCGGTGTGTCCACTCACAGGATGAGTGGCGCTGCCCAATACTGTCACTATGGCGGTGTGTCCACTCACAGGATGAGTGGCGCTGCCCAATACTGTCACTATGGCGGTGTGTCCACTCACAGGAGGAGTGGCGCTGTCCAATACTGTCACTATGACAGTGTGTCCACTCACAGGATGAGTGACGCTGCCCAATACTGTCACTATGGCGGTGTGTCCACTCACAGGATGAGTGGCGCTGCCCAATACTGTCACTATGGCGGTGTGTCCACTCACAGGATGAGTGGCGCTGCCCAATACTGTCACTATGGCGGTGTGTCCACTCACAGGAGGAGTGATGCTGTCCAATACTGTCACTATGGCGGTGTGTCCACTCACAGGAGGAGTGATGCTGTCCAATACTGTCACTATGGCGGTGTGTCCACTCACAGGATGAGTGGCGCTGTCCAATACTGTCACTATGGCGGTGTGTCCACTCACAGGATGAGTAACGCTGCCCAATACTCTCACTATGGCGGTGTGTCCACTCACAAGATGAGTGACGCTGCCCAATACTGTCACTATGGCGGTGTGTCCACCCACAGGATGAGTGACGCTGCCCAATACTGTCACTATGGCGGTGTGTCCACCCACAGGATGAGTGACGCTGCCCAATACTGTCACTATGGCGGTGTGTCCACCCACAGGATGAGTGGCGCTGCCCAATACTGTCACTATGGCGGTGTGTCCACTCACAGGAGGAGTGGCGCTGCCCAATACTGTCACTATGGCGGTGTGTCCACCCACAGGATGAGTGGCGCTGCCCAATACTGTCACTATGGCGGTGTGTCCACTCACAGGAGGAGTGGCGCTGCCCAATACTGTCACTATGGCGGTGTGTCCACTCACAGGAGGAGTGACGCTGCCCAATACTGTCACTATGGCGGTGTGTCCACTCACAGGATGAGTGGCGCTGCCCAATACTGTCACTATGGCGGTGTGTCCACCCACAGGATGAGTGGCGCTGCCCAATACTGTCACTATGGCGGTGTGTCCACTCACAGGATGAGTGGCGCTGCCCAATACTGTCACTATGGCGGTGTGTCCACTCACAGGATGAGTGGCGCTGCCCAATACTGTCACTATGGCGGTGTGTCCACTCACAGGATGAGTGGCGCTGCCCAATACTGTCACTATGGCGGTGTGTCCACTCACAGGAGGAGTGACGCTGCCCAATACTGTCACTATGGCGGTGTGTCCACTCACAGGATAAGTGGCGCTGCCCAATACTGTCACTATGGCGGTGTGTCCACCCACAGGATGAGTGACGCTGCCCAATACTGTCACTATGGCGGTGTGTCCACCCACAGGATGAGTGGCGCTGCCCAATACTGTCACTATGGCGGTGTGTCCACCCACAGGATGAGTGGCGCTGCCCAATACTGTCACTATGGCGGTGTGTCCACTCACAGGATGAGTAACGCTGCCCAATACTGTCACTATGGCGGTGTGTCCACTCACAGGATGAGTGGCGCTGCCCAATACTGTCACTATGGCGGTGTGTCCACTCACAGGATGAGTGACGCTGCCCAATACTGTCACTATGGCGGTGTGTCCACTCACAGGATGAGAGGCGCTGCCCAATACTGTCACTATGGCGGTGTGTCCACTCACAGGATGAGTGACGCTGCCCAATACTGTCACTATGGCGGTGTGTCCACTCACAGGATGAGTGGCGCTGCCCAATACTGTCACTATGGCGGTGTGTTCTCTCACAGGATGAGTGGCGCTGCCCAATACTGTCACTATGGCGGTGTGTCCACTCACAGGATGAGTGGCGCTGCCCAATACTGTCACTATGGCGGTGTGTCCACTCACAGGATGAGTGACGCTGCCCAATACTGTCACTATGGCGGTGTGTCCACCCACAGGATGAGTGGCGCTGCCCAATACTGTCACTATGGCGGTGTGTCCACTCACAGGATGAGTGACGCTGCCCAATACTGTCACTATGGCGGTGTGTCCACTCACAGGATGAGTGGCGCTGCCCAATACTGTCACTATGGCGGTGTGTCCACTCACAGGATGAGTGGCGCTGCCCAATACTGTCACTATGGCGGTATGTCCACTCACAGGATGAGTGGCGCTGCCCAATACTGTCACTATGGCGGTGTGTCCACTCACAGGATGAGTGGCGCTGCCCAATACTGTCACTATGGCGGTGTGTCCACCCACAGGATGAGTGGCGCTGCCCAATACTGTCACTATGGCGGTATGTCCACTCACAGGATGAGTGGCGCTGCCCAATACTGTCACTATGGCGGTGTGTCCACTCACAGGATGAGTGGCGCTGCCCAATACTGTCACTATGGCGGTGTGTCCACCCACAGGATGAGTGGCGCTGCCCAATACTGTCACTATGGCGGTATGTCCACTCACAGGATGAGTGGCGCTGCCCAATACTGTCACTATGGCGGTGTGTCCACTCACAGGATGAGTGGCGCTGCCCAATACTGTCACTATGGCGGTGTGTCCACCCACAGGATGAGTGGCGCTGCCCAATACTGTCACTATGGCGGTGTGTCCACCCACAGGATGAGTGGCGCTGCCCAATAAACTCGCCCCTCGGGGCAAAATATAAATATAAAAATCTGTTCACCTAGCAGTAAATAGGTACCAGGGAATTAGACAGCTGCTACGGGCTGCTTCCTGTGTATGTGAAGAAGAGTTGACTGATTGACAATTGAGAGGCGGGCCGAAAGAGCCAGAGCTCAACCCACCGCAAGCACAACTAGGTGAATACACACTAAGCATGTCTCAGATAAGTACATTAACTCACTGTGTTTACTGTAAACATCAAATAATGACAAAAACATCTTAAAACATCAATGTTAAAAACGTGTTGAGTGTGGTGGAGGCGGGGAGAGAGGCCGACGATGTTTACACTTGAGACGGCCTCTTAAGTCCTGTTGACACTCACACTTAACAATTATATACTGTCAACATTACCTCACTTATCGACACCTGAACTTCTGAGCTGGTTATAAACTCTTTTGATGGGCCCACCACCCACACACGCACACACACGCGCGCGCACACGCACACACGCGTGCGCACACACACACACATGCGCCCGCACACACACACACACACACACATGCGCCCGCACACACACACACACACATGCGCCCGCACACACACACACACACATGCGCCCGCACACACACACACACATGCGCCCGCGTACACACACACACACAAAACACACACAGTTGATTGTGTTGACCGTCCACCTGTTGATTGACAGTTGAGAGGCGGGACCAAAGAGGCAGAACTCAACCCCCGCAAGCACACATAGGTGAGTACACACACCAAAGAGCGTGTGCCACAGCCACATCAGGAGGAAAACAGCAGTGAAGGAACAAGTGACGAAGCTGCGGAAAGGGGAGAACAGATACACAGAGAATGACAAGGAGGTGTGTGAAAAACTCAAGAGATTCCAGGAGGTCTTCACAATAGAAACAATAGAACAAGGAGAGGTTCCTGCACTAAATGAGGAGGAGAAGGCAAATCAAGCATCTGTGGGAGAATTTGACCTCACCAGTGATGAGGTCAACAGGAATCTGTTGGAGCTGAATGTGACAAAGGCTGTTGGGCCTGACAGAATCTCACCATGGATACTAAAGGATGGTGCAGAAGCACTAAGTGTGCCACTCTCTATGGTGTATAACAGGTCACAGGAAACAGGAGACCTACCGGAAAGCTGGAAGACAGCTAACGTGGTCCCAATATACAAAAAGGGTGACAGGCAGGAGGCACTGAACTACAGGCCAGTTTCCCTATCTTGTATACCATGCAAGGTGATGGAGAAGATCGCGAGGAAAAGGCTCGTAGAGCATCTGGAGGGAAATAACTTTGTAACGCACCACCAACATGGGTTCAGAGATGGTAAATCGTGCCTCACAGGGTTAATAGAATTCTATGACCAGGCAACACAAATTAGGCAAGAAAGACAAGGGTGGGCCGACTGCATTTTCCTGGACCGTCAGAAAGCCTTTGACACAGTACCCCCATAAAAGGTTGTTACAAAAGTTGGAGCAACAGGCAGGAGTAAAAGGTAAGGTGCTCCAGTGGATAAGGGAGTATCTAAGCAACAGGAAACAGCGAGTAACGGTGAGGGGGGAGGCATCAGAGTGGCGAGATGTCACCAGCGGAGTCCCACAGGGCTCAGTACTTGGATCCATCCTGTTTCTAATATATGTGAACGATCTTCCAGAGGGTATAGACTCATTCCTCTCAATGTTTGTTGATGATGCAAAAATTATGAGAAGAATCAAGACGGATGAAGATAGACAGAGACTACAGGATGACCTGGACAAACTGGAGGAATGGTCTAGAAAATGGCTGCTGAAGTTCAACTTAGGAAAGTGTAAAGTAATAAAATTAGGTGAAGGGAGCAGAAGGCTGAACACAAGGTACCATCTGGGAGGTGAAATCCTGCAAGAGTCAAATAGAGAGAAAGATCTGGGGGTTGATATCACACCGAACCTGTCCCCAGAGGCCCACATCAAAAGAATATCATCAGCGGCATATGCTAGACTGTCAAACATAAGAACTGCCTTTAGAAACTTGTGTAAGGAATCGTTCAGAACCCTGTATACCACTTATGTAAGACCAATCCTGGAGTATGCAGCTCCAGCCTGGAGTCCATACCTAGTTAAACACAAGACAAAGTTAGAGAAGATTCAGCGGTATGCCACCAGACTAGTCCCGGAACTGAGAGGATTGAGCTACGAGGAAAGGCTAAGGGAATCTGTACATCAGTTGATTGACAGTTGACTCGTAATGCTGTGGCTAGGGTTCGATTCCCGACGCCGGCAGAAACAAATAGGCAAAGTTTCTTTCACTCTGATGCACCTGGTACGTAGCAGTATATAGGTACCAGGGAGTTAGACAGCTGCTACAGATCTGCTGATGAGACGCAGAGTTACAGCAAGAGGAGCACAAGAACAGTAGAGGGTGAGGGAAGGTAACTTGTAACTTGTTAACAAGAGAAACACTTAGTGGTTTATAACTGTCCTCACCGTCAAGAGGACAGTGACCAAGGGACAGTGACCAAGGGACAGTGTCCAAGAGACAGTGACCAAGAGACAGTGACCAAGAGGACAGTAACCAAGGGACAGTGACCAAGGGACAGTGACCAAGGGACAGTGACCAAGAGGACAGTGACCAAGGGACAGTGACCAAGGGACAGTGACCAAGAGGACAGTGACCAAGAGACAGTGACCAAGAGGACAGTAACCAAGGGACAGTGACCAAGGGACAGTGACCAAGGGACAGTGTCCAAGAGACAGTGATCAAGAGACAGTGACCAAAAGGACAGTAACCAAGAGACAGTGACCAAGAGACAGTGTCCAAGAGACAGTGACCAAGAGACAGCGACCAAGAGACAGTGTCCAAGAGACAGTGACCAAGAGGACAGTGTCCAAGAGACAGTGACCAGGAGGACAGTGTCCAAGAGACAGTGACCAAGAGGACAGTGACCAAGAGACAGTGACCAAGAGGACAGTGACCAAGAGACAGTGACCAAGAGGACAGTGACCAAGAGACAGTGACCAAGAGGACAGTGACCAAGAGACAGTGACCAAGAGACAGTGACCAAGAGACAGTGTCCAAGAGACAGTGTCCAAGAGGACAGTGTCCAAGAGACAGTGACCAAGAGGACAGTGTCCAAGAGACAGTGACCAAGAGGACAGTGATCAAGAGGACAGTGACCAAGAGACAGTGACCAAGAGGACAGTGACCAAGAGGACAGTGACCAAGAGACAGTGACCAAGAGGACAGTGACCAAGAGGACAGTGACCAAGAGGACAGTGACCAAGAGGACAGTGACCAAGAGACAGTGACCAAGAGGACAGTGACCAAGAGACAGTGACCAAGAGGACAATGTCCAAGAGACAGTGACCAAGAGACAGTGACCAAGAGGACAGTGACCAAGAGACAGTGACCAAGAGACAGTGACCAAGAGGACAGTGACCAAGAGACAGTGACCAAGAGGACAGTGACCAAGAGACAGTGACCAAGAGGACAGTGACCAAGAGACAGTGAGCAAGAGGACAGTGTCCAAGAGACAGTGACCAAGAGACAGTGACCAAGAGGACAGTGTCCAAGAGACAGTGACCAAGAGACAGTGACCAAGAGACAGTGACCAGGAGGACAGTGACTAAGAGACAGTGACCAAGAGGACAGTGTCCAAGAGACAGTGACCAAGAGACAGTGACTAAGAGGACAGTGACCAAGAGACAGTGACCAAGAGACAGTGACCAAGAGACAGTAACCAAGGGACAGTGACCAAGAGGACAGTGACCAAGAGGACAGTGACCAAGAGACAGTAACCAAGGGACAGTGACCAAGAGACAGTGACCAAGAGACAGTGACCAGGAGGACAGTGACTAAGAGACAGTGACCAAGAGGACAGTGACCAGGAGGACAGTGACTAAGAGACAGTGACCAAGAGACAGTGACCAAGAGACAGTGACCAAGAGGACAGTGACCAAGAGACAGTGACCGGGAGACAGTGACCAAGAGGACAGTGACCAAGAGGACAGTGACCAAGAGACAGTAACCAAGGGACAGTGACCAAGAGACAGTGACCAAGAGACAGTGACCAGGAGGACAGTGACTAAGAGACAGTGACCAAGAGGACAGTGACCAGGAGGACAGTGACTAAGAGACAGTGACCAAGAGGACAGTGACCAAGAGACAGTGACCAAGAGACAGTGACCAAAAGGACAGTGACTAAGAGACAGTGACCAAGAGACAGTGACCAAGAGACAGTGACCAAGAGACAGTGACCAAGAGGACAGTGACCAAGGGACAGTGACCAAGAGACAGTGACCAAGAGACAGTAACCAAGAGGACAGTGACCAAGAGACAGTGACCAAGAGGACAGTGACCAAGAGGACAGTGACCAAGAGGACAGTGACCAAGAGGACAGTGACTAAGAGACAGTGACCAAGAGGACAGTGACCAAGAGACAGTGACCAAGAGGACAGTGACCAAGAGACAGTGACCAAGAGGACAGTGACCAAGAGACAGTGAGCAAGAGGACAGTGTCCAAGAGACAGTGACCAAGAGACAGTGACCAAGAGGACAGTGTCCAAGAGACAGTGACCAAGAGACAGTGACCAAGAGACAGTGACCAAGAGACAGTGACCAGGAGGACAGTGACTAAGAGACAGTGACCAAGAGGACAGTGTCCAAGAGACAGTGACCAAGAGACAGTGACTAAGAGGACAGTGACCAAGAGACAGTGACCAAGAGACAGTGACCAAGAGACAGTAACCAAGGGACAGTGACCAAGAGGACAGTGACCAAGAGGACAGTGACCAAGAGACAGTAACCAAGGGACAGTGACCAAGAGACAGTGACCAAGAGACAGTGACCAGGAGGACAGTGACTAAGAGACAGTGACCAAGAGGACAGTGACCAGGAGGACAGTGACTAAGAGACAGTGACCAAGAGACAGTGACCAAGAGACAGTGACCAAGAGGACAGTGACCAAGAGACAGTGACCGGGAGACAGTGACCAAGAGACAGTAACCAAGAGACAGTGACCAAGAGGACAGTGACCAAGAGGACAGTGACCAAGAGACAGTAACCAAGAGACAGTGACCAAGGAGGACAGTGACCAAGAGACAGTGACCAAGAGGACAGTGACCAGGAGGACAGTGACTAAGAGACAGTGACCAAGAGGACAGTGACCAAGAGGACAGTGACCAAGAGACAGTGACCAAAGGACAGTGACTAAGAGACAGTGACCAAGAGGACAGTGACCAAGAGGACAGTGACCAAGAGACAGTGACCAAGAGGACAGTGACCAAGAGGACAGTGACCAAGAGACAGTGACCAAGAGACAGTGACCAAGAGGACAGTGACCAAGAGGACAGTGACCAAGAGACAGTGACCAAGAGGACAGTGACCAAGAGGACAGTGACCAAAAGACAGTGACCAAGAGGACAGTGACCAAGAGGACAGTGACCAAGAGGACAGTGACCAAGAGACAGTGACCAAGAGACAGTGACCAAGAGGACAGTGACCAAGAGGACAGTGACCAAGAGGACAGTGACCAAGAGACAGTGACCAAGAGGACAGTGACCAAGAGACAGTGACCAAGAGGACAGTGACCAAGAGACAGTGACCAAGAGGACAGTGACCAAGAGACAGTGACCAAGAGGACAGTGACCAAGAGACAGTGACCAAGAGACAGTGACCAAGAGACAGTGACCAAGAGGACAGTGACCAAGAGGACAGTGACCAAGAGACAGTGACCAAGAGGACAGTGACCAAGAGGACAGTGACCAAGAGACAGTGACCAAGAGACAGTGACCAAGAGGACAGTGACCAAGAGACAGTGACCAAGAGGACAGTGACCAAGAGACAGTGACCAAGAGACAGTGACCAAGAGGACAGTGACTAAGAGACAGTGACCAAGAGGACAGTGACCAAGAGACAGTGACCAAGAGACAGTGACCAAGAGACAGTGACCAAGAGGACAGTGACCAAGAGGACAGTGACCAAGAGACAGTGACCAAGAGACAGTGACCAAGAGACAGTGACCAAGAGACAGTGACCAAGAGACAGTGACCAAGAGGACAGTGACCAAGAGGACAGTGACCAAGAGGACAGTGACCAGAGACAGTGACCAAGAGACAGTGACCAAGAGGACAGTGACCAAGAGACAGTGACCAAGAGGACAGTGACCAAGAGGACAGTGACCAAGAGGACAGTGACAAGAGGACAGTGACCAAGAGGACAGTGACCAAGAGACAGTGACCAAGAGGACAGTGACCAAGAGACAGTGACCAAGAGACAGTGACCAAGAGACAGTGACCAAGAGGACAGTGACCAAGAGACAGTGACCAAGAGACAGTGACCAAGAGGACAGTGACCAAGAGGACAGTGACCAAGAGACAGTGACAGTGACCAAGAGACAGTGACCAAGAGGACAGTGACCAAGGAGACAGTGACCAAGAGACAGTGACCAAGAGGACAGTGACCAAGAGACAGTGACCAAGAGGACAGTGACCAAGAGACAGTGACCAAGAGACAGTGACCAAGAGACAGTAACCAAGAGACAGTGACTAAGAGGACAGTGACCAAGAGGACAGTGACCAAGAGGACAGTGACCAAGAGGACAGTGACTAAGAGACAGTGACCAAGAGACAGTGACCAAGAGACAGTGACCAAGAGGACAGTGACCAAGAGACAGTGACCAGGAGACAGTGACCAAGAGACAGTGACCAAGAGACAGTGACCAAGAGGACAGTGACCAAGAGGACAGTGACCAAGAGACAGTGACCAAGAGACAGTGACCAAGAGACAGTGACCAAGAGACAGTGACCAAGAGGACAGTGACCAAGAGGACAGTGACCAGGAGGACAGTGACTAAGAGACAGTGACCAAGAGGACAGTGACCAAGAGACAGTGACCAAGAGGACAGTGACCAAGAGGACAGTGACTAAGAGACAGTGACCAAGAGACAGTGACCAAGAGACAGTGACCAAGAGACAGTGACCAAAGAGGACAGTGACCAAGAGACAGTGAACCAAGAGACAGTGACCAAGAGACAGTAACCAAGAGGACAGTGACCAAGAGACAGTGACCAAGAGGACAGTGACCAAGAGGACAGTGACCAAGAGGACAGTGACCAAGAGGACAGTGACTAAGAGACAGTGACCAAGAGACAGTGACCAAGAGACAGTGACCAAGAGACAGTGACCAAGAGGACAGTGACCAAGAGGACAGTGACCAAGAGGACAGTGACCAAGAGGACAGTGACCAAGAGGACAGTGACCAAGAGACAGTGACCAAGAGACAGTGACCAAGAGGACAGTGACCAAGAGACAGTGACCAAGAGGACAGTGACCAAGAGACAGTGACCAAGAGGACAGTGACCAAGAGACAGTGACCAAGAGACAGTGACCAAGAGACAGTGACCAAGAGGACAGTGACCAAGAGGACAGTGACCAAGAGACAGTGACCAAGAGACAGTGACCAAGAGGACAGTGACTAAGAGACAGTGACCAAGAGGACAGTGACCAAGAGACAGTGACCAAGAGACAGTGACCAAGAGACAGTGACCAAGAGGACAGTGACTAAGAGACAGTGACCAAGAGACAGTGACCAAGAGACAGTGACCAAGAGACAGTGACCAAGAGACAGTGACCAAGAGGACAGTGACCAAGAGACAGTGACCAAGAGACAGTGACCAAGAGACAGTGACCAAGAGGACAGTGACCAAGAGACAGTGACCAAGAGACAGTGACCAAGAGGACAGTGACCAAGAGGACAGTGACCAAGAGGACAGTGACCAAGAGGACAGTGACCAAGAGGACAGTGACCAAGAGGACAGTGACTAAGAGACAGTGACCAAGAGACAGTGACCAAGAGACAGTGACCAAGATACAGTGACCAAGAGGACAGTGACCAAGAGGACAGTGACTCAAGAGGACAGTGACCAAGAGGACAGTGACCAAGAGACAGTGACCTAGAGGACAGTGACCCAGAGACAGTGACCAAGAGGACAGTGACCAGGAGACAGTGACCAAGAGACAGTGACCAAGAGGACAGTGACCAAGAGGACAGTGCACCAAGGAGAGGACAAGTGACCAAGAGACAGTACCAAGAGGACAGTGACCAAGAGGACAGTGACCAAGAGACAGTGACCAAGAGGACAGTGACCAAGAGGACAGTTACAAGGACAGTGACCAAGAGGACAGTGACCAAGAGACAGTGACCAAGAGGACAGTGACCAAGAGACAGTGACAAGAGACAGTGACCAAGAGGACAGTGACCAAGAGACAGTGACCAAGAGGACAGTGACCAAGGGACAGTGACCAAGAGACAGTGACCAAGAGACAGTGACCAAGAGGACAGTGACAAGAGACAGTGACCAAGAGACAGTGACCAAGGGACAGTGACCAAGAAGGACAGTGACCAAGAGACAGTAACCAAGAGGACAGTGACCAAGAGACAGTGACCAAGAGACAGTGACCAAGAGGACAGTGACCAAGAGGACAGTGACCAAGAGGACAGTGACCAAGAGGACAGTGACCAAGAGGACAGTGACCAAGAGGACAGTGACCAAGAGGACAGTGACCAAGAGACAGTGACCAAGAGACAGTGACCAAGAGGACAGTGACCAAGAGACAGTGACCAAGAGACAGTGACCAAGAGACAGTGACCAAGAGGACAGTGACCAAGAGACAGTGACCAAGAGACAGTGACCAAGAGACAGTGACCAAGGGACAGTGACCAAGAGACAGTGACCAAGAGACAGTGACCAAGAGACAGTGACCAAGAGACAGTGACCAAGAGACAGTGACCAAGGGACAGTGACCAAGAGACAGTGACCAAGAGACAGTGACCAAGAGACAGTGACCAAGAGACAGTGACCAAGAGGACAGTGACCAAGAGACAGTGACCAAGAGACAGTGACCAAGAGACAGTGACCAAGAGGACAGTGACCAAGAGGACAGTGACCAAGAGACAGTGACCAAGAGACAGTGACTAAGAGACAGTGACCAAGAGACAGTGACCAAGAGACAGTGACCAAGAGACAGTGACCAAGAGGACAGTGACCAAGAGGACAGTGACCAAGAGGACAGTGACCAAGAGACAGTGACCTAGAGGACAGTGACCAAGAGACAGTGACCAAGAGACAGTGACCAAGAGACAGTGACCTAGAGGACAGTGACCCAGAGACAGTGACCAAGAGACAGTGACCAAGAGACAGTGACCAAGAGGACAGTGACCAAGAGGACAGTGACCAAGAGACAGTGACCAAGAGACAGTGACCAAGAGACAGTGACCAAGAGACAGTGACCAAGAGACAGTGACTGGTGGCAGGAGAGTCTGGACAAGAGATAAATGGTTACAGATTTTGAGTTTAATGATCCAGACTTGGAGCCTTGGGACCCCAGGGACCCCAGGGACCCTAGGGACCCCAGGGACCCCAGGGCCACAGGGGCCAGATGGACCACAGGGGCCACAAGCACCACAGGGACCCCAGGGCCACAACGGTTACAGGGACCACAGGGACCCCAGGGCCACAGGGCTACAGGGGCCACATGGACCACTGTTACGGCCACAATGGGTCGCAACCAGGTTCTTTGCTGGTGGAACTAAAGTTCTGGTATCCGGCCCCAAGTTAGTAGTGGCTTTCAAGGAGTGAGCTCGGTAATGCAAGTAAAAAACAATGGGGGAAGTGCATTGAATATGACACTTAATCAATTATCAATATATTCACATATAAACACTTTCCCATCACCTCATATATAATCCTAAAGGAAGTATTACTACACTTAATATGTACACAAGTGTCTCTCTCATAGGACACTAAGCGCTCCTCGATGCTCATGTAATGCAGTCGTGTCAGCTACCGTGTTTCCTCAACACACGGTACCGTCCTCAACCAGTACTGGGAAACACCAACTAGTCTACCCTGGCCACGGGCCAGCCAAGCCACAGTCTCACTCGGTGCTCTCCGTGCACGCCCACAATCACTCTCCAGCCTGGTGCTGGCAGAGAACATCAGCTTCGCGCTGCTGGGCCTCTTCACGTACAAATACAAGGGTAGCGAACCCCTGGCAGGAGCTTCTTGCAACTCGCTGGTTACACTCCTCCGTAGCACCTTACTGTCAGTCGTCTCTTCCGCTAGCCAGTCCCGGGTACGCCGAATCCCGTCACTGCCACTTCACAGGCAGACAGTAGAACACTTCACAGTTCTTCTCCGGCGGCGACTCACTGCTTCAGTAAAGCAGACTGGAGTAGAGAGCTATTGGCTGCCCTGGGTAGACTGACTGTCCTCGTACCACAGCAGCCCTACGTCGCCTCTGTGGATACAGACACGTCATCAGTACACTGGTCAGTACATGGAACACTAGGAAACATCACTTACGGACTCTGACATAGACATACATCTCTTCCTTCAATAGATGGCGCTGATTGTCTATGCGCCACCTCACCAGAGGTCAGCACCAGCTACTTCTTGAGCTACTCGGACAAGAATCTAGCATTTCTGGCTGGTATAGTCCTGTCACCACTAGATGGCGTCGTCCATGTTGTGGGGGCTTCGGGAGCTGACTCACAGATGGCGTTGACGTCCCTGCTCCGTGCTCCGACGATGGAGTCGGGTTCGTAACAACCACAGGGGCCACAGGGACCACAGGAACCACAGGGACCACAGGGGCCACATGGCCACAGGGACCACACGGCCACAGGGACCACATGGACCACAGGACCACACGGCCACAGGGACCACAGGGACCACAGGGGCCACATGGACCACAGGGGCCACAGGGACCACATGGACCACAGGGGCCACATGGACCACAGGGGCCACATGGACCACAGGGGCCACAGGGACCACAGGGACCACAGGGGCCACATGGACCACAGGGGCCACAGGGACCACATGGACCACAGGACCACACGGCCGCAGGGACCACACGGGCCACCTGGACCACAGGGACCACAGGGGCCACATGGACCACAGGGACCACATGGACCACACGGACTACAGGGGCCACAGGGATAACAGGGACCACAGGGGACCAGAGGGACCACACGGCCACAGGGACCACAGGGACCATATGGACCTCAAGGGCCACAGGGGCCACATGAACCTCAAGGGCCACAGGGACTATATGGGACCACAGGGACCACAGGTACCACATGTACCTCAAGGGCCACAGTGTGAGGGGGTGGTTCACCAGCTCACTTACAATAGTGCTCTTATGCCTGTGGGAGCCAGTACACTTGTTAAGTGCACTTGTTAAGTGGGCGGACTTAAGTTTTGTACCAGCAACCGAAACATCTAGTGTTTGGGCTCATGTGAGAGCCCCAGTCATCAGCAGTCCATAAATGTTACCCTGGCCGGGGTGGCATGTCTGTGGACAGTGCTAGAGCTGATAGCATCATCTCATTGTATGGCATGGAGCCAGACAACTTTGCGCGCGAACGCCTAGGCCGCAGGCGTGGGGTGAAACATGTGGGGTCCCACGCTCGCTGCCCACTTGAGTGGTTGTCATGGAGACAGCCGCCATCTTAGTAAACATCTTGAGCCGCCATGTTGGTCGGCCATCTTGGAGCTGCCCTAGGGGCTATGCTACACCGTCGCTGATTGGATGAGAGGGGTAGGCCGCTGTATGCCTTCCTCTCATTGGTTATTTCGAGAAGGACGCGGGAAGAGCCGGTGTGAGCATCATTCTGAACTCAGCCGCCACCTTGTCAAGACGTTCCTGTACTCAATTCGGCCAAATTGATGTATAGGGCGTCGTGGTGGCTGGACTACAACTGCTGATGCTTCCTGCTTCACCTACGACATCGGTCGTCACAGAATCCGGCCGAAGTCGTCGCTTGGAGGGGTTTAAGACATTATTGTATGCAGGGGGTAGAGGTACAGTGATCTGGGATCGCGGGGGAATGTGCATACGAGCAGCAACAGACTCGTAGATCCCATACCAGTGATGATTAGACTTGCTAGTGCTCTGTAGCAGTCGATGGGAACGGGGAAATTCGTGTCAGTGTTAAGGCAATTTCCCGTGTTTGTACTACGGTCAGGAACTACCGCCGCCTACGCCACCCGGAGCGAGCCAGCCACCTATAGCGGGGTGCCTGATGTATGGGAATGGTGTGTAAAGCCGGCAGTGTGAATGAGTAAGTACCTATGTGTGTATTTCGGTGATTAGTAGTCTCTAAAGCTTGAATTCGAGGTCAAGTGTTCCGTCACATTGTCACGCAGCACCTGTTCAGGTGGAGTGAATTGTGGGCGAGGAGATTAATCACCTGTGTTGTCATCTTGTCAGTCCAGAGGGACTTAAGGTCTGGTGTACACAGACGTACAGTGTGTGTGTGTGTGTGGGTACACACGGGAACACAGAATATACATAGATTAGCCAAGGACTGAGAAGGTGTCCATGTAATAAATTCTTTTATTTCATTGTGGTAATCATTTTTGATCGTCCGAGGGACGGAGTGATATCATTTCCATGTGTGGTCTTGCAGGTGTGGAATTCCAACACTGAGCGCTCAGGTATGTGTAACGCCAGTGATTCCTGGCAATGATTATTGTGGAGTGTGCCACAGTGTGGCTTAAATTTCTTGTATTGTTCCCAGGGCCGTGACAAGTGTGATTTATATAAATATATATATTGTGGTTGCAGTATTAATTAACGTAATTTTGGTGAGGTTTGGTGAGTGACGAGGCCGTCTAGAGAGACCGCCCCCGCTCTGTCGAGTAACGTAACTCTCGAGTGTTTATCGGCATGCGTGACCGATAAATCACTCACCCATGTGATTTAAGGAGTGTGAGATTCTCCTTAGTGTTCCCAATAACGTTTGATAGCTGTAGGCTACATGTGTCAGCGGTAATTATATATATATATATAATCGTAGTGTCACGGTGCCCAGTGTTAATGTGTTATTTACTGTGTGGTGATTGCAATATATTGACCTATGTTCTAGGGGTCATTTGCAGCAGTAAGTAAGTAAGTGTGTGCAGTATCCTAATATTTGGAAATTGGAGTACTTGCCGTGTGTGTTATTGCAAAGGGGGTTGTTATTTGATGGTGATTGTTGCTAGTGTTGAGCAATCACCGTATGTGATTGCAGTTCAGTAAAACCATTGTGGGGCAGTGTTCTAGAGGGTTCATGTCCTGTAGGTTATTTTACTAGGTTCTGCAGTATTGTCATAGCAACCGGATTGTAACGTAAATCACTGTGATTTGTTAGTGTGATTTGTCATTGTCGTGGGGGAACTCGGCTGTAGACGAGTACTTGGATATACATATATTCTCCTGGTTATCTGGTAGGACATCGAAGTCCAGTATTCAGTGAGGTGATTGCGAGGCAATTAATATAACGTAACCAAGGGAACGCCCATTGCTTTAAAAGAATTTGTTCTTTGACAATTTGAGTAACGTAGAATGCGTTTGGGTTAATTTACTTTCCTGTAAGCAGCTACGGTAGTCTCGAGGAGCCTAGCCATCAGCCAGATAAGAATTAGAGTATTGTCTGTCGTAATTAACGGTCAGTGGGCCGGGTAATTTACGTGTTTCAGGAAGTCAAAGTAATTAATCTCGATCCTTGTTTGATCGACTCACACGAAGGCTACATTGTTCCATTAACGTAACGTCGTTATCTGCCCGGAAGTACCGGCACTTGATTGACTCGTGAGAGGAGTAACGTCATTTAGAATAACGTAAACGTGGGGCTAATTACTGTTATTAGTCGCCTGAATTGGTCTGAGTATGGAAGGCTCAGACGGAATTCGTACCTTAATGTAAATTGCTGAGCCAGTGTGAAAGGTTGCGTATTTTAATTGTTTAATTATTGATCTTGAGGATAGTAATTAATTACTCTAAAGGTAATCACGAGTGATTACCGTTCTCTTAGCACTTTGGACATTGTAAATCAGAGTTTACCATCGCTGAGTGATTAGTAACCGATTAACGTAAATTAACGTAACTAGTAGAGATTAATCAGCTGTCTGGAAGTACAGGGATTAATGGGATTTTCTCACTGAATGCTCGACGGGTAGAGTGTTGTTTGATTTCCGCGTTACTAGTGACAGTTGTAAGAGTTGTTAATTTAACGTAAATGTTACCTTGTTATTAACGTAAATGTTATTGTGTTATTAACGTAAATCAATTGTTATTGATTGTTGATCGTCCGTGGGACGGAGTGTTAACGTAAGGATTAATTTGAGGAAGGGTGCTGGAGTTGCCAGTGAACCCATTAGTTATTGTTGTCATTGAAAGACTACTGATTTGATTGCATTGCAACCGCTGTTGCAGGAGTAGACTGCACTGAGGCGTAGAACAGTTAGGAGGTTACTGGAGACGTATTTCAGAACCTACTGTGTCATTTGTTGTAATTGTGATTATAGATCTGTTAGTTCTTGCTTGCTTGTTGATTCCTCTGTGGTCACGCTTATGTTCGAGTTAGTTCATTATGCAGTCCGAGGGGCTGGTGTCTAGCTGTCATTGATAGTGTCACAGGAAGGATTTCCAGTAACGTCATTGACATTTCTTTTGTTTTGTTGTAGTAGTTAGTACTTTATTGAATAAACTAAGTTGTTATGGTTAACACTGTCTTTTCGTTACACCCCCACACATTATTATTGTTATGCAAATGTTCTTCACACTCGACTAAAATTGAGACTAATTTTCTGAGCTTTGGATCAAATATACGGCACCACACAACAATAAATTATTGTTGTGAGAGCCCGTGACCTACTCGTTAGATTCGCTTCGGCGATTGGCGAAGGTCGGCGGCCTAAGTGGGGGGGGATTTCAATTTTCATTGGGGTCTCGGCGTTTGCTCGCGCCTAGTCAATTGTTCATACATGGTCCCAAAGTGAGGAATGAGCTGGTTACTACACTGGTGTGTTAGCTAAGCAAGTCCTTCCTCAGGCGACCTAGTTGAATATCACGACAGGAATAAAGGTTAAAGAATAAAGAAAATTCTTAGAAATTTTCCGAGCTAAAATTCCTTATACCAATTTTAATTTATTCCACAAATTCATCTCAACAAAAACTCTCACAGCGTGGCGCCCAACGTGGGGCCGTAGACTTTTGATTCATAATCAGAAAAGTAAGATTCATCAAGTTGAGAAACCTGTGAAGAAAGGTGTGCAGAACATTGCAGAACAATATTGCTGTGGGTGTGTATGTTGTCGGTTAGCAGGATTAGGTACACACACACCACACACACAGAATGGATGAGGATTATAGGCATAAGTACGTATATCTGTATGTGACTAAGTATGGCGTGCTGCCAAAGGATAGAAACAGTCGTACAGATGAGGAATGTAGGCGGTATGTTGAGGACCATAATGCCTATGTACGGCGTCTATGTCTAGAAAGAGCAAACAGAAGTGATCTAGGGGACAAGGGAGTTCCCCTAGCCGACCGTGGTATAGTCGGTATGTCAGGGGGTGAGGGATTGAGTCCACCCCAGGAGAAGGAAGGGGAGTCGCGACCCCAGCCTAGGCTAAGGACTGATTCCTTGGGCCACAGAAACGTTTCGTTGGAAGTAGTCAATCAGATACCAGAACCTCTCAGGAGGGGGACTGAACAACCCCAGGAGGAAATTACTTTAGAGTACCTAGCAGCTCAAGCTGATGCTATGAAACTGCAAAGAGAGGATAAGGCCAAATTTGTGACTTACATGTGGAATGCCCACCACGAGAGATTGACTAGATTGGAAATTGCAAGAGTGCAATCCGAGGCAAGGACGGGGAGTCAAGCCCCTCCTGCCGCGCCAAGCTCAGAGGTACAGGCGCTGGAAGTAGAGATACCTCCTCTATTGCCAAGAGAGGAGAAGATCGATCCTAGGGATGCATACCTAGATCGATGTGTGACGAAGGTTGAAAGGTTTACTCAAGCTCCAAGTAAGGGAGCCAAACCTAAAGGAAGTAAGTCTAAGGGACACCAACAGAAACCCAAGGTTAAGGGACCCAGGTGCTTCACATGCAACATGGCAGGTCACCGAGCAGCTAAGTGCCCGAGCAACACTAGGCTTAAGACTAAGAAGGTGACCAAGGTGCACGTTACAGGCATGAGTACCGTGGGAGGTGATGCCCTAAGAGACACACTCGAGTTAACTAGAGGAAGAGTTAATGGGCAATGGACGAGTGTCTTTCGAGACCGGGGTGCTACAGTTAACATGGTCAGGAACAGTTTGGTTGAGCCTGAGAGTAGAACAGGTCGAACCCTCCATGTCCAGTACCCAGATGGCACTGGTAAGGACATGGAAGAAGTGTCCGTGTTGGTAGACACCCCATATATCAAAGGTAAGATCAAAGCTGCGCTAAGTAGAAAGGCAGTGTATGGACTTTTGATAGGTAATACTCCTGGTATAGGGAACCAGGTGGGTCTGTCCTGTGGAAATGACCCAGAGGAAACAGGAACAGGTGAGAGGGAGGTTAAACCCGCTGGCGTTGACACCAAGCGTCAGCCGGCCGGTCGAGCAGAGATCACCGCCGCCCAGACAGAAGAAGAGAGGCAGCAGGTGAAAGGAAACCGGAGCCATCCTCCTCTCCCTATTGCACAGAAAACGAGAACTGATTCAGAGGGACTCAGATGGGTCTCACCAGCTGACGGCGATGTCACACGGCCGCCAGCTGAGGAAGTCAAGGTCGCCTCTTATCAGGCGAAAGATCAGGTGCATGAGGTAAAAGGAAAAATGAGCAATTTTCCCTCTTTCATTTCACAGAAAACGGAGGCGAGCCCAGTGAGACGGGTGTGGCCCGGATCAGGTGATCCCGCCACAACCTGTCGACCAGCCCGGCCCACGAGGGTTAACACCACTCAGGAGAGTAAACGTCTGCTTGATGTTACCAGTGGTGAGGCTAAGGTAGCTGTGGTTCCCACAAGTGAAGTGGATATTCTGGACCAATCTGCCAGGCTGTTGGAAGATCGTTCAGACAAACGAACAGTCGCTGAGAGATTGATGAACGAGCAGGTCAGTGACCAAGTGCTCAGTGAGGGGCGAGGTTTGACAGCTGCTGAAGAGGCCTCAGCCCGGTCAACTCAGTCGGTAGAGCAACCCGGTCTGAGAGTGAGAGACAGACAGGAAGAAAGACCCTGTCACCGGGAAGTCAAGACAGTCTGCTAACTGTCGGGATTGTGTCGGTAGGGTAGGGAAGGTGTTGAGTCTGTACTTCATTGGTAAGTCCATCCCAGTGTGCTACCTATTGTGTCCAGTATGACACAGACCTGTGGGGCGAGAGTGTGAAGGGACTGAGGAAGGGAAGCTGCGAGGCGTTGAGCCGGCTTAACCTAGACCCAGAACCTGAGCACGACCGCACTATGGTCAGGAAGTACCACCCTGGACGAGCCAGTGACGTCACATCTTGTCCCGCCAGCCACCGACGTCAACAGAAAACGGATGAATCACCACCACCACCCAGCCGCCGTGCACTTAATTAAGAGCCAAGTGTAAGTGGCTGGTGATTTTTAGATGAAATTTTCCTCCGGGAAATTTTATCTTTTTGGTGGGGAGTTATGTGAGGGGGTGGTTCACCAGCTCACTTACAATAGTGCTCTTATGCCTGTGGGAGCCAGTACACTTGTTAAGTGCACTTGTTAAGTGGGCGGACTTAAGTTTTGTACCAGCAACCGAAACATCTAGTGTTTGGGCTCATGTGAGAGCCCCAGTCATCAGCAGTCCATAAATGTTACCCTGGCCGGGGTGGCATGTCTGTGGACAGTGCTAGAGCTGATAGCATCATCTCATTGTATGGCATGGAGCCAGACAACTTTGCGCGCGAACGCCTAGGCCGCAGGCGTGGGGTGAAACATGTGGGGTCCCACGCTCGCTGCCCACTTGAGTGGTTGTCATGGAGACAGCCGCCATCTTAGTAAACATCTTGAGCCGCCATGTTGGTCGGCCATCTTGGAGCTGCCCTAGGGGCTATGCTACACCGTCGCTGATTGGATGAGAGGGGTAGGCCGCTGTATGCCTTCCTCTCATTGGTTATTTCGAGAAGGACGCGGGAAGAGCCGGTGTGAGCATCATTCTGAACTCAGCCGCCACCTTGTCAAGACGTTCCTGTACTCAATTCGGCCAAATTGATGTATAGGGCGTCGTGGTGGCTGGACTACAACTGCTGATGCTTCCTGCTTCACCTACGACATCGGTCGTCACAGAATCCGGCCGAAGTCGTCGCTTGGAGGGGTTTAAGACATTATTGTATGCAGGGGGTAGAGGTACAGTGATCTGGGATCGCGGGGGAATGTGCATACGAGCAGCAACAGACTCGTAGATCCCATACCAGTGATGATTAGACTTGCTAGTGCTCTGTAGCAGTCGATGGGAACGGGGAAATTCGTGTCAGTGTTAAGGCAATTTCCCGTGTTTGTACTACGGTCAGGAACTACCGCCGCCTACGCCACCCGGAGCGAGCCAGCCACCTATAGCGGGGTGCCTGATGTATGGGAATGGTGTGTAAAGCCGGCAGTGTGAATGAGTAAGTACCTATGTGTGTATTTCGGTGATTAGTAGTCTCTAAAGCTTGAATTCGAGGTCAAGTGTTCCGTCACATTGTCACGCAGCACCTGTTCAGGTGGAGTGAATTGTGGGCGAGGAGATTAATCACCTGTGTTGTCATCTTGTCAGTCCAGAGGGACTTAAGGTCTGGTGTACACAGACGTACAGTGTGTGTGTGTGTGTGGGTACACACGGGAACACAGAATATACATAGATTAGCCAAGGACTGAGAAGGTGTCCATGTAATAAATTCTTTTATTTCATTGTGGTAATCATTTTTGATCGTCCGAGGGACGGAGTGATATCATTTCCATGTGTGGTCTTGCAGGTGTGGAATTCCAACACTGAGCGCTCAGGTATGTGTAACGCCAGTGATTCCTGGCAATGATTATTGTGGAGTGTGCCACAGTGTGGCTTAAATTTCTTGTATTGTTCCCAGGGCCGTGACAAGTGTGATTTATATAAATATATATATTGTGGTTGCAGTATTAATTAACGTAATTTTGGTGAGGTTTGGTGAGTGACGAGGCCGTCTAGAGAGACCGCCCCCGCTCTGTCGAGTAACGTAACTCTCGAGTGTTTATCGGCATGCGTGACCGATAAATCACTCACCCATGTGATTTAAGGAGTGTGAGATTCTCCTTAGTGTTCCCAATAACGTTTGATAGCTGTAGGCTACATGTGTCAGCGGTAATTATATATATATATAAAATCGTAGTGTCACGGTGCCCAGTGTTAATGTGTTATTTACTGTGTGGTGATTGCAATATATTGACCTATGTTCTAGGGGTCATTTGCAGCAGTAAGTAAGTAAGTGTGTGCAGTATCCTAATATTTGGAAATTGGAGTACTTGCCGTGTGTGTTATTGCAAAGGGGGTTGTTATTTGATGGTGATTGTTGCTAGTGTTGAGCAATCACCGTATGTGATTGCAGTTCAGTAAAACCATTGTGGGGCAGTGTTCTAGAGGGTTCATGTCCTGTAGGTTATTTTACTAGGTTCTGCAGTATTGTCATAGCAACCGGATTGTAACGTAAATCACTGTGATTTGTTAGTGTGATTTGTCATTGTCGTGGGGGAACTCGGCTGTAGACGAGTACTTGGATATACATATATTCTCCTGGTTATCTGGTAGGACATCGAAGTCCAGTATTCAGTGAGGTGATTGCGAGGCAATTAATATAACGTAACCAAGGGAACGCCCATTGCTTTAAAAGAATTTGTTCTTTGACAATTTGAGTAACGTAGAATGCGTTTGGGTTAATTTACTTTCCTGTAAGCAGCTACGGTAGTCTCGAGGAGCCTAGCCATCAGCCAGATAAGAATTAGAGTATTGTCTGTCGTAATTAACGGTCAGTGGGCCGGGTAATTTACGTGTTTCAGGAAGTCAAAGTAATTAATCTCGATCCTTGTTTGATCGACTCACACGAAGGCTACATTGTTCCATTAACGTAACGTCGTTATCTGCCCGGAAGTACCGGCACTTGATTGACTCGTGAGAGGAGTAACGTCATTTAGAATAACGTAAACGTGGGGCTAATTACTGTTATTAGTCGCCTGAATTGGTCTGAGTATGGAAGGCTCAGACGGAATTCGTACCTTAATGTAAATTGCTGAGCCAGTGTGAAAGGTTGCGTATTTTAATTGTTTAATTATTGATCTTGAGGATAGTAATTAATTACTCTAAAGGTAATCACGAGTGATTACCGTTCTCTTAGCACTTTGGACATTGTAAATCAGAGTTTACCATCGCTGAGTGATTAGTAACCGATTAACGTAAATTAACGTAACTAGTAGAGATTAATCAGCTGTCTGGAAGTACAGGGATTAATGGGATTTTCTCACTGAATGCTCGACGGGTAGAGTGTTGTTTGATTTCCGCGTTACTAGTGACAGTTGTAAGAGTTGTTAATTTAACGTAAATGTTACCTTGTTATTAACGTAAATGTTATTGTGTTATTAACGTAAATCAATTGTTATTGATTGTTGATCGTCCGTGGGACGGAGTGTTAACGTAAGGATTAATTTGAGGAAGGGTGCTGGAGTTGCCAGTGAACCCATTAGTTATTGTTGTCATTGAAAGACTACTGATTTGATTGCATTGCAACCGCTGTTGCAGGAGTAGACTGCACTGAGGCGTAGAACAGTTAGGAAGTTACTGGAGACGTATTTCAGAACCTACTGTGTCATTTGTTGTAATTGTGATTATAGATCTGTTAGTTCTTGCTTGCTTGTTGATTCCTCTGTGGTCACGCTTATGTTCGAGTTAGTTCATTATGCAGTCCGAGGGGCTGGTGTCTAGCTGTCATTGATAGTGTCACAGGAAGGATTTCCAGTAACGTCATTGACATTTCTTTTGTTTTGTTGTAGTAGTTAGTACTTTATTGAATAAACTAAGTTGTTATGGTTAACACTGTCTTTTCGTTACACCCCCACACATTATTATTGTTATGCAAATGTTCTTCACACTCGACTAAAATTGAGACTCACTTTCTGAGCTTTGGATCAAATATACGGCACCACACAACAATAAATTATTGTTGTGAGAGCCCGTGACCTACTCGTTAGATTCGCTTCGGCGATTGGCGAAGGTCGGCGGCCTAAGTGGGGGGGGGATTTCAATTTTCATTGGGGTCTCGGCGTTTGCTCGCGCCTAGTCAATTGTTCATACATGGTCCCAAAGTGAGGAATGAGCTGGTTACTACACTGGTGTGTTAGCTAAGCAAGTCCTTCCTCAGGCGACCTAGTTGAATATCACGACAGGAATAAAGGTTAAAGAATAAAGAAAATTCTTAGAAATTTTCCGAGCTAAAATTCCTTATACCAATTTTAATTTATTCCACAAATTCTCTCAAAAACTCTCACACACAGGGACCACAGGGGCCACAGGGACCACAGGGGCCACAGGGACCACAGGGGCCACATGAACCTCAAGGGCCACAGGGGCCACAGGGACCACAGGACCACAGGGACCACAGGGGCCACAGGGCCTTTCTGCCTCTCTTCTCAACCTAACATATTCATTCCTGGCATTCTGGTATCTTTCTCTGCTCTCCAGTGTCCTGTTATTCCTATAGTTTCTCCATGCCCTTTTACTTTGCTGCTTAGCTAGCCTACATCTCTGATTAAACCATGGGTTTCTCATCTTCATTTCTCTGTTTTCCTTTTGGACTGGGACAAACTTGTCTGCTGCGTCCTTGCACTTCTGCGTGATGTAATCCATCATATCTTGGGCCGTCTTTCCCCTGAGCTCTGTTTCCCATGCTATATCTGTTAAGAATTTTCTTAACTCTTCATAGTTTCCCTTTCGGAATACAAGTTTTTTGTTTTCAGTTCCCCTCTCCTCGAGTTCAATAACCCTTCCTCAACCAGATACTGAAACGCCAGTACACTGTGGTCGCTCATTCCAACTTGGTCCTCAAAACCGATATTCCTTATGTCGGAGTCGTTCAGAGTGAAGACCAGGTCGAGTCTCGCTGGTTCATCGTTTCCTCTCTTGTGGGTTTGTAACACCTCTGTTTGTAACACAACCGTTCATACACCGCTAATAATAAACACTACTAAAGTTATACACTAACTTATTATTGTATCCTAGACTATATTTGATGGTGAGAAGCACAACAGAGGAAGGGAGGAAGGAATAGGGGTAGGAAGGAGGGATGAGGATGGGTAGATAGGTGGGAATGTTTAGAAAACGGGGACAGGGAGGGGAAACTCGTCTGTGGGGCAACAGAAAACGAGGGGCGCACGGGAAGCGTAGAGGTAGGAGAAGAAGAGGAGGAGAAAGGGAATAGTGAGGAGGGGAAGGAAGGAGCAGGAGGAGAGAGTAAGTGGGAGTTGAGAATAGCCTGAGCAATACTAATATATATACTGAGTAACACTTCCTATCGATTGCACTTGGAAACACTTTGTTGTTTGTGAAAGTTTGGTCTCTCAAGATTCTCCCACAGCTGACTTGAATGGCTCAAGATTCTCCCACAGCTGACTTGAATGGCTCAGTGCAGTGCACAGAGCACAGTGCACAGTGCACAGTGCACCAATCTTCATGCACAAGCTTTATCTCTGTTAACCCTGGAGAGTAAACTGGCATGTTGGGTGTCTACAAAATGCCCACTTAACCAGGAACACGTTTATAATACGGAGGCCGCCATATGTCCAGGCAGGAAGTAGATAGAGGAACGTTAAGCATACTTGCTACAGGGTCAGAGAGTACACATAGGTGGTGTAAGGCGTGAGAGAGAGAGGAGACGCCAGCGAGGCGACAGGACAGTCTGACCTCTGGGGTCAGCCTCAACCGGCGCCATGGAGAATAACAACTGTGATGTGTTCATGACGTCACCTCTGCTACTGATCAGGGAACGAGCAATATGATTGGTTCCCGCTCATTTGCTGCAATGCTATTGGTCAAACTGTAATCCCTTGTTTGTGTCCCACGAGATGATCTGCATTCTCTTGCAAGAGCATTCACGTGAGGAAGTCCTTACACAGAGGACGTGTCTTGTTCTGTCTATCGGCCAATAGACTGAACACCGTCCATTCCTCACCGTCAAGTTAAACTCAGCGTCTTTTCAATGTACCAACACTCGCCCGGAATCACGACTGTGAATATATTGTTTAGAAGCTTAGTAGTAACAAATCACCAGTTAGAAACAGACTGGTATGAGGTAACCCCTGGTGACAAAGATCGTTGTGAGTGACCTAGAGTGTACTAAGGAGTGCTGCTGCCTAAGTAATCTGTGTGTGACTTTACCACAAGTGTACCTGCATGGTACCATATAACCTGCAGCCGCCACTCTGTCCCGAGCGTGTAGCCTAGAGCCGCCCTCACTGTACCACGTGACGTCACCACCTTACTCACCGCCAGTGCCAGAGTGTGTGCGTGTGTCTGTTGACATACAGCGCGCCCTCCTGCGAGTACCCCGTGTCAAGTACGGTTTGTGGGAAAGTCTGTCGCCAATGGTCTCACGTCGTGACGAGCAGAACCAGCTGTCAGACCACCTACGATTTCTTGCATAAACGTGCCTGAGTGAGTGAGTGAATAAGAGTATCTGTAAGTACAAGATCTTGTCATTGTTTTATTGTGTGTGTCTGTGTTGATCTGAGGTATCAACCACAGTTCTCACCTTCTCATACCTGTCACAGGTGTAGGAGAAGACACCCGACGGTGTATGCGTGTTATCTGTGTGGTATCACGGCATTACACTCGTCTGTGAATGTGAGCTTCACATACACCACACATTTAGTTATTGTGTGATAATATTATTGTCCATGTTATTGTCTGTCCCATTGACAGTGTATTTGTGAGTTATTGCATATCATCATTACCGAGTATCCCGTTGGAACTCTTGTGATCACTTTGCATACCAGCAGTTAGGTTGCCGTGTTAATGATTGGCTGTCAACTGTGTTAAGTTAGGTGTTTCTCCACGAGTGGATACGAGTCGTTTAGCCAGACGTCAAGAGTCTCGCTAATACAACCATAGCCTTTCTGACGCCACTCTAAAGTAAAGCAAGCACCCTGTGTATTAGTGGTTAAGTTAGTAAATAAACTACTGTTAAGCTTTATGCGGTGTTTCCGTTGAACCACTTCTGAATACTGCCAACTATTTACTGAAGCCTTCAGCTCCAGGTGTCTTCAACACCGAGTTGTCTATAATTCACTAAACTATAAATGTGATGAGGACCCTAGGAGTCCCTTAAAGTGTTACATCATTGAGGAGATTCCAACCATCAACGTGGACCAGGACCAGGTGAGGCTAGTCTGAGAAGAGACCCTCAAGGACTCTAACTCGACCTTGCTCCCAGGCCCTGTACAGTTGCTCTCGTATTTTCACTGCTAATTCCGACAGCTTCGTGAAGCGTCTGCCACATGTACATTGGCGACATACGCATTGCAGTCGGGAAAGCAAAATAGAAAACCCCCCACATTATTGAACACTGTATATTTAACATAATATGAACTGACATATGATGGTTACGCTGGAACCAAAGGTACCCTTCTAAGGAAATGCTACACAGGATTAACTACGCTGCCACTATCTGCTTTGTTCATTAACTATATCAAACAACGAGGCAAGAAACATTCCTTGACTTGGAGAGTCTTTTTTCTTTTTAACTTTTATTAATTATGGGACGGTTGTTAGCAAACAATATCCAGAGGCTAAGAGGATCCAACAATTGACGCAGACAGAAAGTTTAACACGAGTTTATAGATAACAAATTATGCTATTCACCACTATAAATCCTACTCTAACATTGGCCAATTACTTTACCTTAAGACCTCTGTCTCTCCATCCGGAGGATTCACTCTATCTCTCCCTCTGGCTGTGTGATGTTCTTCACAGACCCACTCTGGACCCCGGTGTCCGGCACTCTCTCTCGCTAACTCTTCTACAGGATCATATATACACCCCAAAAGAGGGAGGGGGAGATTTGCAGTTGCTACCTACACCAAAGATGCAAGAGGTCGGGCCACACGTGCACAAACGCTCAAGAATTTTTCCATTAAGTTTGTGTGACATTCACCATACACTCTTCAAGAGAGGAATTATTAATTACGTGTGTAACTGACCTCTTACCTGGCTAAAAAGGGGAGATCCATGGATGTTTACACATAAGAAACTGGGGAGTCTAATTCCATTGCAATGTTTGACAAGAGTATCATGAAATATTACATATTTGAAACTAGCCGACTAAGACTAACCCAGGAATTTTTAATCAGCATACAAGATAATCCGGAGGTCATCTGGGCTGACCTCTTGTAGAAGGCTTCCCTTGGTGTGAACCAAGAGGGAAGGGGGGTCATGGGTGTTACAGGTTCTCTGACATTTTTTTTTTTTGAGATATATACAAGAGTTGTTACAATCTTGTACAGCCACTAGTATGCGTAGCGTTACGGGCAGGTCCCTGGAATACGATCCCCGCCGCGAAGAATCGTTTCGATTTTGGGTTAGAAAGTTTTTTGTCACCACCTCCATTAGTTTGGTTCTCCACGTATCCTCTCTTCCATGCGGTTCCTTGTTCTCCCAGTCTCTCCTTCCGTGATTGAAGTCCCTCAAGATGAGCAGGTGGGATCTATTTCTACAGGCAGCAGAGGCTGCCCTCTCAATTATAGTGTTAACTGCTATGTTGTTGTTGTCATACTCTTGACTGGGTCTTCTGTCATTAGGTGGAGGATTGTAGTTGTATATTACTGCTACTACTACTCTTGGTCCTCCCATTGTCATGGTGCCTGCTATGTAGTCTCTGAATCCCTCGCAGCCCAGGATGGCCATCTCCTTCAAGCTTCATTCCTTTCCCATTAGCAGGGCCACTCTGCCTCCTCCCCTTCCTGTCCTCTCTTCCCTTATTACTGTGTACTCCTGGGGAAACACGGCATTCGTTATGATTCCTGAGAGTTTTGTTTCTGTGAGTCCAATTACATCTGGGTTCACTTCTTGTGCTCTTTCCCTTAGTTCACTTGCCATGCTTGTGATCCCATCGTTGTTCGAGTACATCACCCTGAAACTGACTCTCTTCTGTGTTTCCTCAGATCCTATTGCGTCCCCTGAAGCAGGGGAAACAGGGAGGGACCGGGATGGGGGGGAGGGGCTATGAGGGGGGACCTGGGGGGTTCTGGGGTGTGTGGGGGCTGGGAGGATCTGGTACGGGGAGGGTGGTATAGGAGGCAGGTGGTGTGGCCAACGTGGCCACAGGGCAGGTGGTGCGGCCCATGTGGCCACAGGGCAGGTGGTGCGGCCAACGTGGCCACAGGGCAGGTGGTGTGGCCAACGTGGCCACAGGGCAGGTGGTGTGGGCCAACGTGGCCACAGGGCAGGTGGTGCGGCCAACGTGGCCACAGGGCAGGTGGTGTGGCCAACGTGGCCACAGGGCAGGTGGTGTGGGCCAACGTGGCCACAGGGCAGGTGGTGCGGCCAACGTGGCCACAGGGCAGGTGGTGTGGCCAACGTGGCCACAGGGCAGGTGGTGCGGCCCATGTGGCCACAGGGCAGGTGGTGCGGCCCATGTGGGCCAAATATATTAGAGAACATATATGGAACCTAAATTAAGTAGGAGAGACGTAAATATATCAGTGGCACCAGATGCTAGCAGCAACAGTTGAGTGGGTGGCACTCCTGCCCTCCCAGGGGAGTGGTGTGGGGGGGGGGGGGGAGGGAGGACCCACATGGTCCATCAGCCTCCGCTCTCGAGATGAATGATGCTCATCATCTCCCGGACACGCAGCCTCCCTAAAAACAATATTCCAACCTCAAGCTCTTCACTATTTTCGTCCAGCAGTTTCCCCTTGTTCCATTGATGGTGGCTGGGTCGCTCACGCACTCACACACACACACACACACACACACACACACACACACACACACACACACACACACACACACACACACACACACACACACACACACACACACACAAGGACACAAGGTGAGTGGAATGACAAGAACAAAGCAGCAGTGAATGAAGTACTGAAGGCACTAGACATTGAAGGGGCTGAGCATAGCATTGAGAAGGTTTTCAGGCTAGGTTGGTACAACAAAGACCGAGACCGAGTGATAAAGATAGTGTTTGCAAACGAGAGCACAAAGGAGATGATTCTATCAAGGAAGAGCTCCCAGAAAAATGTGGGAAAATTCAAAAATGTCTTCCTCCAGAGAGACATGACAAGGGAGGAGAGAGCCGTGGCGGTAGAAGCAAGGAAGAGGTGCAGGGCAAGAGGGGAAAACCAGGAAGTCTCAGCTCCCAACACAACACCCCCAGAGGCGAGGGGGGAACCCACAACCAGCTACCCAGTAACACCAGAAGGGAGGACAACCCCGCCACCCTCCTCTGCATAGAAAACTCCCCTACCCCAAACCCTCCCTGCCCCCACTCAAATCTTCAGCCAAATCTCCCTCCCCCCCACACCCAATCCCCATCCTTCTACCCCTCCTCTCCTCCTGCCGAGTCCTCCCTCCCCCCCCCTTTCCTTCCTGTCCTCCCTCCCCTCTCACTCCATACCCTCCCTGTCCCTTCCCCTTCAAAGGATCCCCCACCCCTCATCCCAGTATCCTCTGAGACCCTGTTATCCACCTCACAGGTCCTCACACCCATGGAACAGCCTCCCCCACCAGCAGAACACTCACCAAGGAGGCGATTTGAGAAGGGACAGAAGAAAGTGAGTCTCAAAGCAATGTACACTAACATAGATGGAATTACAAATAAAGCAAATGAACTTGGAGAACGGGTACTAGAGGAAAACCCAGACATAATAGCACTCACAGAAACAAAGCTAACGAAAATAATAACAAACGCAGTGTTCCCACAGGACTATTATGTTATGAGGAAAGAGAGGGAAGGAAGAGGTGGTGGTGGTGTCGCTCTGCTGGTAAGAAAAGGCTGGGATTTTGAGGAGTTGGTTGTACAGGGCTGTGAAGGTTTCAGTGACTACATAGCAGGTACTGTGACAAATGGAGGGAAAAAAAATATAGTCGTAGACATATATATTCCACCACCAAATGACAGAAGACCCAGACAGAAATATGATAGAAACAACATGGCCACCATTAACATAATAGAAAGAGCAGCTTCTGTTGCTAGCAGGAATGGATCTGGACTACTAATTATGAGAGACTTCAACCATGGGAAGATAGATTGGGAGAACAGAGACCCGCATGGAGGACCAGAAACATGGAGAGCTAAGCTGCTGGACGTGGCAACAAGAAACTTTCTAAGCCAACACATCAAGGATCCAACAAGAATGAGAGGAGAAGATGAACCAGCAATGCTTGATTTGATATTTACCCTAAATGAATGGGATATAAGGGAAGTTAAGATGGAAGCGCCCTTGGGAATGAGTGATCACAGTGTATTGAACTTTGAGTACCTGGTAGAGCTAGGACTTATCTCCCCCAAAAAAGAACTAGGAATCAAAAGGCTGGCATACCGAAAGGGGAATTATGAACGGATGAGAAGTTTCCTAAGTGAAATACCTTGGGACACAGACCTCAGAGATAAGTCTGTACAGGGTATGATGGACTATGTTACCCAAAAGTGTCAGGAGGCAGTAAACAGGTTCATCCCGGCCCAAAGGGAAAAATCCGAGAAGCAACAGAAGAATCCATGGTATAATAGGGCATGTATGGAAGCGAAAAAACTGAACAAAAGGGCGTGGAGGTACTTCCGGAATAACAGAACACCAGAAAGCAGAGAGAGATACCAGAGAACCAGGAATGAGTACGTCAGGGTGAGAAGAGAAGCAGAGAAAAGTTTTGAAAATGATATAGCAAACAAAGCCAAGACCGAACCAAAGCTACTCCACAGTCACATCAGAAGGAAAACAACAGTGAAAGAACAGGTATTGAAACTTAGAACAGGCGAGGACAGGTATACAGAGAAAGACAAAGAGGTGTGTGAAGAACTCAACAAGAGGTTCCAGGAGGTCTTCACAATAGAACAAGGTGAGGTCACTGTGCTAGGAGAAAGGGAGGTAAACCAGGCGGCCTTGGAAGAGTTCGAAATTACGAGAGAGGAGGTCAAGAGACACCTGCTGGATCTGGATGTTAGAAAGGCTGTTGGTCCAGACGGGATCTCACCATGGGTACTGAAAGAGTGTGCAGAGGCACTTTGCTTGCCACTCTCCATAGTGTATAGTAAGTCACTGGAGATGGGAGACCTACCAGAAATATGGAAGACGGCGAATGTGGTCCCAATATACAAAAAGGGCGACAGGCAAGAGGCACTGAACTACAGGCCAGTGTCCTTGACTTGTATACCATGCAAGGTGATGGAGAAGATCGTGAGAAAAAACCTGGTAACACATCTAGAGAGAAGAGACTTCGTGACAACCCATCAACATGGGTTCAGGGAGGGTAAATCTTAAACCCATAACCAGAGGGTTTAGACCCCCCCCCTTACCTCGAAATTATACTATATATATTTAAGGTAGGAATATATTTTCACATATAAACCTAACATTCCCTAATTCAACCCTGTACTGTAATTTCGAGATAAGGAGGGGTCTAAACCCTCTGGTTATGGGTTAGGATAAGGAAAATTGGGTAAATGGTAATTAAATAGTTTTGGTGAGTTATATCCCTTTCTAACTAAGGTTAGGTTAAGGATGGTTAAGTTGAACTGATGTAGAGAAAATTCCCATTATTATCATATTTTCCATTAACCCCCCCCCCCCAGGTAATAGAGGTTGAGTTGAGGATGGTTGTATTGATGTGAAAAAAGTGCTACGAATATGATGCAATATTGAACCAAGATCCGTGTATCAGAGGATAGGTCCAGGGTGGCTGGGTTGATGCATAAACAACACTTTCTTCCCATAAATACAATAAATTTGAAGTTAGATGAAGGGAGGTTAGGTCCAGGACGGGTAGGTTGATGTGTAAAAACAAAACACATACCCAACACTATATCTACAATATTGAACACAATTCCAAGTTTTAAAGGACAGGGGCTGTTAGGACCACATCCAAAACATCACTTTTCTATGAATATGGTTACAATGTTCAACAAAGAACCTAGTAGGTTAGACCCAGTGCAGATAGGTTCATATCCAAAACTTCACTTTTCGAAGAATATTGTTACAATGTTCAACAAAGAACCTAGTAGGTTAGGCCCAGTGCAGATAGGTTCATATCCAAAACTTCACTTTTCTATGAATATGGTTACAATGTTCAACAAAGCTCCAAGACTCTTGCAGGTTAGGCACGGGCATTTAGGTTCATATCCAAAAAACATCACTTCTCTGAGTATATGTCGTATCAGAGGTTAGGTCCAGGTTAGATGGAATGGGTGAAAATGTGGATAAAATGGGCTTTGGCTGTGCTATGTTACTAAACATTTTTGGGTATATTTGGTGGAAATTGTCTTAAATTAGGTCAAATTTATGTGGGATAACTTAAATTTCGCCGACTTTAACCAAATCTAAGTTTGGATATGCTAGGTTAGGTTAGGTAAGGTTGCATAGGATAGGATGGAATAGGAGAAAATGTAAGTAAAAATGGGCTTTGGTGATGCTATGATACACAACATTTGGGTATATTTGGTGGGAATTGTCTTAAATTAACTAAATTTAACTAAAATTAACTGAACTAAATCTAGGTTTGGATATGCTAGGTCAGGTTAGGTTAGGTTAGGTCAGGTTAGGTGAGGTCGTGTAGGGAAGGACATACATAATATCTTAGGGGTCATGAACTAGAATGTTCATGAAATAGTGTAAATTTTCCTATTTGGGGGTTCGAGCTATATGGCAGACTCATGTAATGTTTGGACAGAGGCGACATAGGCTTGCATGTGAGGATATGGGATGCTCATATTTAGTTAGTTTAGCTTTTGCTAGGTTGAATTTAGTCAAATTTGTGTAGTATAAGTATATTTTTGATAGATTTAGATGAATTTAGGTTTTAATAGGATGCATTTTTGATAAGATATAGCAAATTTGCTTAAAATTATCATAGAAAATACTGCCTTCACCTAACCCCACCTGCCCTAACATAACTAAGGCTAGAACAAATAAGTCTGTTAGATGGTTTGCATAAATATATATGGGTGACCTGATTGGAGAGGATGTGACAAGGAAGGTATTAATAAGACATTAAAAACAATGTACATATGTTAGATGAATAGTTTAGCACTATTAATGTTGAAATATTAATGGAAAGTTAATGTGTTTTATATTGAGCTCATCGAAAGTTATATGTACCTTTTTTATATGTGAAATTCTGACTTTTGGGGAGTTGGTTAAACTCTGCATATTATAATTAATGTCCTAAATATACTTAGAAAAATATCATGCAAATTGTGTATTGTTTGACCCAGTTGGTTGTGTTTGTATTTGTACATATATTGCACAATTAATATACATGTGTATTAATTGTGCAGATTCTGTATTTTGCATAAGTTGTATGATTTTTGCAATTATGTATTGATTATATTTCTATAAATTGTGTATTGTTTTGTGCAAGTTGTATGTATTAATTGAATATGTTTTTGTGTGTGTATTTGTGTAAATTGTGTAGTTGAGTATTTAATGAATATGTGCTAGTTATGTATTTGTGCAAGTTGTGTAATAATTATGAAAGATGTGTAATATGTGAAAGTTGTGTAATAATTGTACATGTTGTGTAAATGCATATGGACGAATTGTTTTTTTGTGCTAATAATGCATTTATGCAAGTTGTGTTTTTAATTTGTTGAAGTGGAACTGGTGCAACTGTATTTGTGTGTGCAAATTGTGTATTTTGTGTAAGCTCTGTAATCTGAAAAAAATAGATCTTAATGGTGTAAGTGTATTTTGGTTTATGAGACAATGTATGAGTATTTTGTGAAAATTATGTATATGAAATTGTGTAATTTTAGTGAAAGCGCATTTTTGATTGTCTAAATGCATAAGCATTTTGATATATTTGTGCAAATACCATACTTTGTGTAAATGTCATACTCTGAGCGTACATGCAATATTGTGTAAATGGCATCTTTTGTATGATGGTATATTTTGAGTGTAAATACTAATATATTTTGTGCATAAATGACATATTTGGTGTGTAAATGCTGTATTTTCTGTGTATGGCATAAATTACATCTGATTAATGGGGAAAATGGTGGTAAAAAACTAGGCTGTTCTCTATGAATGTATGGGTTGTGGAGTATGAGTAGGTATGCATGATTGTATTTGCGAGTGTTGGTTTAGAAACAAGTTACCTGATTTGCGTAGCAAGACTAGGATTTTTTGAGGTGTAGAAATGATTAGGCTATGAATATAGTGGCTAGCATCCAGCTGAGTTGCTAGATGGATGAACTGAGGTCCGACATTTGGATAGCTATTTGATGGATGTGAGGACAGTTGACTAGCCTAATCCACTGTACTGCCAGATGTGTGGTAACTACTTGTGGATTACAGTACGATATCTAGCTATAGGGTTTCATAATTGCTGTTGTGTATAAAACTAGAATGAGCTATTTATTAAAACTATTATTGTAAACTAATACTTTAAGTGGGATCCCTTGATTGTTTTAAGCATAGGGTGGACATGAATATGAATGAGATTGGGTGGAGATATATAGGAGCTGCCTCGTATGGGCCAATAGGCCCTCTGCAGTCACCTTTATTCTTTTGTTCAGATCACTGCTGCCAGACGTACGATGCTGCTCAAATTGCGGTACGATATTTGGGTTGCTATTTAGTTTTGAATTTATTATGAATGATTACAGTTGTGGATGACGAAAATGTATATTCTTAATCCTCAGATTAGGTTAGGTTAGGTGGAGATGGTCAGTCTAGCCATTTTTAATAATAACATCAAATACAGTACACATGCCAGTAGGACGCTAAGGGCCGCATTGGTCATCTGGTGACGTCACACATAGTTGACCAGTCACGTGCTGTGGGGCCTTAACACCTATATGCTAATGGCCAGCAATACCTTATCCCTATACTGAGCTCGCTTATCGCGACGTCGCTAAACAACAACAATTGGTCTGTAGAATGTATTTGTTTGTTATGTAATAAGTTAGGTTAGGATGGTTTGATAGGGTTTATGAAATGAATAACAGAAAATATGAGCAATGAGCGAAAATACGAGCAAAGGTAACTGAATATCGTCTCTTGTGAAGCACAGAGTACAGGTGAGGTATTGGGAGTGATTAAGAGTTCACACTTATGTGTGAACCTCCTGGGACCCGCATTAGCACGTTGGCTGGAAGCTCATTGGGGGCTTACAGCGATATTCAGGGATATTCCGGCGCGGGCCCTAAGCCTCTGGCTGGCCCACTGGGCAGGCCCTAAGCCTCTGGCTGGCCCACTGCGCGGGCACTAAGCCTCTGGCTGGCCCACTGGGCGGGCCCTAAGCCTCTGGCTGGCCCACTGGGCGGGCCCTAAGCCTCTGGCTGGCCCACTGGGCGGGCCCTAAGCCTCTGGCTGGCCCACTGGGCGGGCCCTAAGCCTCTGGCTGGCCCACTGGGCAGGCTCTAAGCCTCTGGCTGGCCCACTGGGCGGGCCCTAAGCCTCTGGCTGGCCCACTGGGCGGGCCCTAAGCCTCTGGCTGGCCCACTGGGCGGGCCCTAAGCCTCTGGCTGGCCCACTGGGCGGGCCCTAAGCCTCTGGCTGGCCCACTGGGCGGGCCCTAAGCCTCTGGCTAGCCACTGGGCGGGCCCTAAGCCTCTGGCTGGCCCACTGGGCAGGCTCTAAGCCTCTGGCTGGCCCACTGGGCGGGCCCTAAGCCTCTGGCTGGCCCACTGGGCGGGCCCTAAGCCTCTGGCTAGCCACTGGGCGGGCCCTAAGCCTCTGGCTGGCCCACTGGGCGGGCCCTAAGCCTCTGGCTAGCCACTGGGCGGGCCCTAAGCCTCTGGCTGGCCCACTAAGTGTTGCTTGTTTCTGTTTTACTTGGGCGGAGTATGAGTATTTATGACTCGTATGGTCGCTTCAGTAAGATTTTGTCCCATGTGTTTAACAACTTCTTCTGCTCTGTTGAATCTAAGTTGAAATCTTAATGGGTTTGTAACTGTGCATTGTGTTAGATAATGTTCCAGTAGTCTGTTGTGGCGGTAACTGTGCACTGTGTTAGATAATGTTCCAGTGGTCTGTTGTGGCGGTAACTGTGCACTGTGTTAGATAATGTTCCAGTAGTCTGTTGTGGCGGTAACTGTTCACTGTGTTAGATAATGTTCCAGTAGTCTGTCGGCCATTTCTCCACAGTGCTGACATTTCCTCTCATCTTCCGGAACCTGTAAGCCTGGTTGATACCTGGTTGATACCTGGTTGATGGGGTTCTGGGAGTTCTTCTACTCCCCAAGCCCGGCCCGAGGCCAGGCTTGACTTGTGAGAGTTTGGTCCACCAGGCTGTTGCTTGGAGCCTATTTCCCATGCACATGGAGAGAGGCAGGTGATAGCAGAAGGCCTTATTTCAAAACATGAGAGACTTGCTATTACTGAATGTAGTCCATATGATCACTGAATGAGTATTATGATTTGTTCTATACTACAGTAAGGTGTGCGAGGAATGTTTTTTGAGCGAATGTGAGATGTGCATATATATATTTATACCCGTGTATATACATTTATGCGTTTATGCAACAATATTGTATTAGTACTGAAATCGCAGGGGACTGTTTTCATATAAATGGATGATAGTAGATTTTCATTTTTATTTTGCTCAATAAGCAATCTCAGAAGAAATATTGACAAAGCTTAAATTACATTCTCTAGAACGGCGAAGAAATAGCGGTGAGATGATAGAGAGGTGGGAGAGAATGGACATGACAAAGGGGGATATTATTTGCCCATTCAAAATATCAATACGAGACAGAACACGAAACAATGGGTATAAATTGGATAAGTTTTTAGGAAAAAGACCTAGGTAATAATGGTTTGGTGTTCACCTCCCAGGTGAGTGTTGACCTCCCAGGTGAGTGTTGACCTCCCAGGTGAGTGTTGACCTCCCAGGTGAGTGTTGACCTCCCAGGTGAGTGTTGACCTCATAGGTGAGTGTTGACCTCCCAGGTGAGTGTTGACCTCCCAGGTGAGTGTTGACCTCCCAGGTGAGTGTTGACCTCCCAGGTGAGTGTTGACCTCATAGGTGAGTGTTGACCTACCAGGTGAGTGTTGACCTCACAGGTGAGTGTACACCTCCCAGGTGAGTGTTGACCACCCAGGTGAGTGTTGACCTCCCAGGTGAGTGTTGACCTCCCAGGTGAGTGTACACCTCCCAGGTGAGTGTTGACCTCCCAGGTGAGTGTTGACCTCCCAGGTGAGTGTTGACCTCCCAGATGAGTGTTGACCTCCCAGGTGAGTGTTGACCTCATAGGTGAGTGTTGACCTACCAGGTGAGTGTTGACCTCCCAGGTGAGTGTACACCTCCCAGGTGAGTGTTGACCACCCAGGTGAGTGTTGACCTCCCAGGTGAGTGTTGACCTCCCATGTGAGTGTACACCTCCCAGGTGAGTGTTGACCTCCCATGTGAGTGTACACCTCCCAGGTGAGTGTACACCTCCCAGGTGGGTGTACACCTCCCAGGTGAGTGTACACCTCCCAGGTGAGTGTACACCTCCCAGGTGAGTGTACACCTCCCAGGTGAGTGTACACCTCCCAGGTGGGTGTTGACCTCCCAGGTGAGTGTACACCTCCCAGGTGAGTGTACACCACACAAGTGAGTGTTGACCTCCCAGGTGAGTGTACACCTCCCAGGTGAGTGTTGACCTCCCAGGTGAGTGTACACCTCCCAGGTGAGTGTTGACCTCCCAGGTGAGTGTTGACCTCCCAGGTGAGTGTTGACCTCCCAGGTGAGTGTTGACCTACCAGGTGAGTGTTGACCTCCCAGGTGAGTGTACACCTCCCAGGTGAGTGTTGACCTCCCAGGTGAGTGTTGACCTCCCAGGTGAGTGTACACCTCCCAGGTGAGTGTTGACCTCCCAGGTGAGTGTACACCTCCCAGGTGAGTGTTGACCTCCCAGGTGAGTGTTGACCTCCCAGGTGAGTGTTGACCTCCCAGGTGAGAGTACACCTCCCAGGTGAGTGTTGACCTCCCAGGTGAGTGTACACCTCCCAGGTGAGTGTTGACCTCCCAGGTGAGTGTTGACCTCCCAGGTGAGTGTTGACCTCCCAGGTGAGTGTTGACCTACCAGGTGAGTGTTGACCTCCCAGGTGAGTGTACACCTCCCAGGTGAGTGTACACCTCCCAGGTGAGTGTTGACCTCCCAGGTGAGTGTACACCTCCCAGGTGAGTGTTGACCTCCCAGGTGAGTGTACACCTCCCAGGTGAGTGTACACCTCCCAGGTGAGTGTACACCTACCAGGTGAGTGTACACCTCCCATGTGAGTGTTGACCTCCCAGGTGAGTGTACACCTTCCAGGTGAGTGTACACCTCCCAGGTGAGTGTACACCTCCCAGGTGAGTGTACACCTCCCATGTGAGTGTTGACCTCCCAGGTGAGTGTACACCTCCCAGGTGAGTGTACACCTCCCAGGTGAGTGTACACCTCCCAGGTGAGTGTTGACCTCCCAGGTAAGTGTTGACCTCCCAGGTGAGTGTTGACCTACCAGGTGAGTGTTGACCTCCCAGGTGAGTGTTGACCTCCCAGGTGAGTGTACACCTCCCAGGTGAGTGTTGACCTCCCAGGTGAGTGTTGACCTCCCAGGTGAGTGTTGACCTCCCAGGTGAGTGTACACCTCCCAGATGAGTGTACACCTCCCAGGTGAGTGTACACCTCCCAGGAGAGTGTTGACCTCCCAGGTGAGTGTACATCTCCCAGGTGAGTGTACACCTACCATGTGAGTGTTGAACTCCCAGGTGAGTGTTGACCTCCCAGGTGAGTGTACACCTCCCAGGTTAGTGTTGACCTCCCAGGTGAGTGTTGACCACCCAGGTGAGTGTTGACCTCCCAGGTGAGTGTACACCTCCCAGGTGAGTGTACACCTCCCAGGTGAGTGTTGACCTCCCAGGTGAGTGTTGACCTCCCAGGTGAGTGTACACCTCCCAGGTGAGTGTACACCTCCCAGGTGAGTGTACACCTCCCAGGTGAGTGTTGACCTCCCAGGTGAGTGTTGACCTCCCAGGTGAGTGTACACCTCCCAGGTGAGTGTTGACCTACCAGGTAAGTGTACACCTCCCAGGTGAGTGTTGACCTCTCAGGTGAGTGTTGACCTCCCAGGTGAGTGTTGACCTCCCAGGTGAGTGTTGACCTCCCAGGTGAGTGTTGACCTCCCAGGTGAGTGTTGACCTCCCAGGTGAGTGTTGACCTCCCAGGTGAGTGTACACCTCCCAGATGAGTGTACACCTCCCAGGTGAGTGTTGACCTCCCAGGTGAGTGTTGACCTCCCAGGTAAGTGTACACCTCCCAGGTGAGTGTTGACCTCCCAGGTGAGTGTTGACCTCCCAGGTGAGTGTACACCTCCCAGGTGAGTGTACACCTCCCAGGTGAGTGTTGACCTCCCAGGTGAGTGTTGACCTCCCAGGTGAGTGTACACCTCCCAGGTGAGTGTACACCTCCCAGGTGAGTGTTGACCTCCCAGGTGAGTGTTGACCTCCCAGGTGAGTGTACACCTCCCAGTTAAGTGTACACCTCCCAGGTGAGTGTTGACCTCCCAGGTGAGTGTTGACCTCCCAGGTGAGTGTTGACCTCCCAGGCGAGTGTTGACCTCCCAGGGGAGTGTTGACCTCCCAGGTGAGTGTTGACCTCCCAGGTGAGTGTACACCTCCCAGGTGAGTGTTGACCTCCCAGGTGAGTGTACACCTCCCAGGTGAGTGTTGACCTCCCAGGTGAGTGTACACCTCCCAGGTGAGTGTTGACCTCCCAGGTGAGTGTTGACCTCCCAGGTGAGTGTACACCTCCCAGGTGAGGGTGAGTGTTGACCTCCCAGGTGAGTGTACACCTCCCAGGTGAGTGTACACCTCCCAGGTGAGTGTTGACCTCCCAGGTGAGTGTACACCTCCCAGGTGAGTGTTGACCTCCCAGGTGAGTGTTGACCTCCCAGGTGAGTGTACACCTCCCAGGTGAGTGTTGACCTCCCAGGTGAGTGTTGACCTCCCAGGTGAGTGTACACCTCCCAGGTGAGTGTTGACCTACCAGGTGAGTGTTGACCTCCCAGGTGAGTGTACACCTCCCAGGTAAGTGTACACCTCCCAGGTGAGTGTTGACCTACCAGGTGAGTGTTGACCTCCCAGGTGAGTGTACACCTCCCAGGTGAGTGTTGACCTCCCAGGTGAGTGTTGACCTCCCAGGTGAGTGTTGACCTCCCAGGTTAGTGTTGACCTCCCAGGTGAGTGTACACCTCCCAGGTGAGTGTTGACCTCCCAGGCGAGTGTTGACCTCCCAGAGGAGTGTTGACCTCCCAGGTGAGTGTTGACCTCCCAGGTGAGTGTACACCTCCCAGGTGAGTGTTGACCTCCCAGGTGAGTGTACACCTCCCAGGTGAGTGTTGACCTCCCAGGTGAGTGTTGACCTCCCAGGTGAGTGTACACCTCCCAGGTGAGGGTGAGTGTTGACCTCCCAGGTGAGTGTACACCTCCCAGGTGAGTGTTGACCTCCCAGGTGAGTGTACACCTCCCAGGTGAGTGTACACCTCCCAGGTGAGTGTTGACCTCCCAGGTGAGTGTACACCTCCCAGGTGAGTGTTGACCTCCCAGGTGAGTGTTGACCTCCCAGGTGAGTGTACACCTCCCAGGTGAGTGTTGACCTACCAGGTAAGTGTACACCTCCCAGGTGAGTGTTGACCTACCAGGTGAGTGTTGACCTCCCAGGTGAGTGTACACCTCCCAGGTGAGTGTTGACCTCCCATGTGAGTGTACACCTCCCAGGTGAGTGTACACCTCCCAGGTGAGTGTTGACCTCCCAGGTGAGTGTTGACCTCCCAGGTGAGTGTTGACCTCCCAGGTTAGTGTTGACCTCCCAGGTGAGTGTACACCTCCCAGGTGAGTGTTGACCTCCCAGGTGAGTGTACACCTCCCAGGTGAGTGTTGACCTCCCAGGTGAGTGTTGACCTCCCAGGTGAGTGTACACCTCCCATGTGAGTGTTGACCCACCAGGTGAGTGTACACCTCCCAGGTGAGTGTTGACCTCCCAGGTGAGTGTTGACCTCCGAGGTGAGTGTTGACCTCCCAGGCGAGTGTTGACCTCCCAGGTGAGTGTTGACCTCCCAGGTGAGTGTACACCTCCCAGGTGAGTGTACACCTCCCAGGTGAGTGTTGACCTCCCAGGTGAGTGTACACCTCCCAGGTGAGTGTTGACCTCCCAGGTGAGTGTACACCTCCCAGGTGAGTGTTGACCTCCCAAGTGAGTGTTGACCTACCAGGTGAGTGTTGACCTCCCAGGTGAGTGTACACCTCCCAGGTGAGTGTTGACCTCCAAGGTGAGTGTTGACCTCCCAGGTGAGTGTTGACCTCCCAGGTGAGTGTTGACCTCCCAGGTGAGTGTACACCTCCCAGGTGAGTGTTGACCTCCCAGGTGAGTGTTGACCTCCCAGGTGAGTGTACACCTCCCAGGTGAGTGTTGACCTCCCAGGTGAGTGTTACCTCCCAGGTGAGTGTGACCTCCCAGGTGAGTGTACACCTCCCAGATGAGTGTACCAGGTGAGTGTACACCTCCCAGGAGAGTGTTGACCTCCCAGGTGAGTGTACATCTCCCAGAGGAGTGTTGACCTCCCAGGTGAGTGTTGACCTCCCAGGTGAGTGTACACCTCCCAGGTGAGTGTTGACCTCCCAGGTGAGTGTACACCTCCCAGGTGAGTGTTGACCTCCCAGGTGAGTGTTGACCTCCCAGGTGAGTGTACACCTCCCAGGTGAGGGTGAGTGTTGACCTCCCAGGTGAGTGTACACCTCCCAGGTGAGTGTTGACCTCCCAGGTGAGTGTACACCTCCCAGGTGAGTGTACACCTCCCAGGTGAGTGTTGACCTCCCAGGTGAGTGTACACCTCCCAGGTGAGTGTTGACCTCCCAGGTGAGTGTTGACCTACCAGGTAAGTGTACACCTCCCAGGTGAGTGTTGACCTCCCAGGTGAGTGTTGACCTACCAGGTGAGTGTACACCTCCCAGGTGAGTGTTGACCTCCCAGGTGAGTGTACACCTCCCAGGTGAGTGTACACCTCCCAGAGGAGTGTTGACCTCCCAGGTGAGTGTTGACCTCCCAGGTGAGTGTACACCTCCCAGGTGAGTGTTGACCTCCCAGGTGAGTGTTGACCTCCCAGGTGAGTGTTGACCTCCCAGGTGAGTGTACACCTCCCAGGTGAGTGTTGACCTCCCAGGTGAGTGTACACCTCCCAGGTGAGTGTTGACCTACCAGGTGAGTGTACACCTCCCAGGCGAGTGTTGACCTCCCAGGTGAGTGTTGACCTCCCAGGTGAGTGTACACCTCCCAGGTGAGTGTTGACCTCCCATGTGAGTGTACACCTCCCAGGTGAGTGTACACCTCCCAGGTGAGTGTTGACCTCCCAGGTGAGTGTTGACCTCCCAGGTGAGTGTTGACCTCCCAGGTTAGTGTTGACCTCCCAGGTGAGTGTACACCTCCCAGGTGAGTGTTGACCTCCCAGGTGAGTGTACACCTCCCAGGTGAGTGTTGACCTCCCAGGTGAGTGTTGACCTCCCAGGTGAGTGTACACCTCCCATGTGAGTGTTGACCTCCCAGGTGAGTGTTGACCTCCCAGGTGAGTGTTGACCTCCCAGGTGAGTGTTGACCTCCCAGGTGAGTGTTGACCTCCCAGGTGAGTGTACACCTCCCATGTGAGTGTTGACCTCCCAGGTGAGTGTTGACCTCCCAGGTGAGTGTTGACCTCCCAGGTGAGTGTTGACCTCCCAGGTGAGTGTACACCTCCCAGGTGAGTGTTGACCTCCCAGGTGAGTGTTGACCTCCGAGGTGAGTGTTGACCTCCCAGGCGAGTGTTGACCTCCCAGGTGAGTGTTGACCTCCCAGGTGAGTGTACACCTCCCAGGTGAGTGTACACCTCCCAGGTGAGTGTTGACCTCCCAGGTGAGTGTACACCTCCCAGGTGAGTGTTGACCTCCCAGGTGAGTGTACACCTCCCAGGTGAGTGTTGACCTCCCAAGTGAGTGTTGACCTACCAGGTGAGTGTTGACCTCCCAGGTGAGTGTACACCTCCCAGGTGAGTGTTGACCTCCAAGGTGAGTGTTGACCTCCCAGGTGAGTGTTGACCTCCCAGGTGAGTGTTGACCTCCCAGGTGAGTGTACACCTCCCAGGTGAGTGTTGACCTCCCAGGTGAGTGTTGACCTCCCAGGTGAGTGTACACCTCCCAGGTGAGTGTTGACCTCCCAGGTGAGTGTTGACCTCCCAGGTGAGTGTTGACCTCCCAGGTGAGTGTCACCTCCCAGGTGAGTGTACACCTCCCAGGTGAGTGTACACCTCCCAGGGAGAGTGTTGACCTCCCAGGTGAGTGTACATCTCCCAGAGGAGTGTTGACCTCCCAGGTGAGTGTTGACCTCCCAGGTGAGTGTACACCTCCCAGGTGAGTGTTGACCCTCCCAGGTGAGTGTACACCTCCCAGGTGAGTGTTGACCTCCCAGGTGAGTGTTGACCTCCCAGGTGAGTGTACACCTCCCAGGTGAGGGTGAGTGTTGACCTCCCAGGTGAGTGTACACCTCCCAGGTGAGTGTTGACCTCCCAGGTGAGTGTACACCTCCCAGGTGAGTGTACACCTCCCAGGTGAGTGTTGACCTCCCAGGTGAGTGTACACCTCCCAGGTGAGTGTTGACCTCCCAGGTGAGTGTTGACCTCCCAGGTGAGTGTTACACCTCCCAGGTGAGTGTTGACCTCCCAGGTGAGTGTTGACCTCCCAGGTGAGTGTTGACACCTCCCAGGTGAGTGTTGACCTCCCAGGTGAGTGTTACACCTCCCAGGTGAGTGTACACCTCCCAGAGGAGTGTTGACCTCCCAGGTGAGTGTTGACCTCCCAGGTGAGTGTACACCTCCCAGGTGAGTGTTGACCTCCCAGGTGAGTGTGACCTCCCAGGTGAGTGTTGACCTCCCAGGTGAGTGTTGACCTCCCAGGTGAGTGTACACCTCCCAGGTGAGTGTTGACCTCCCAGGTGAGTGTACACCTCCCAGGTGAGTGTTGACACTCCCAGGTGAGTGTTACCCTCCCAGGTGAGTGTTGACCTCCCAGGTGAGTGTTGACCTCCCAGGTGAGTGTACACCTCCCAGGTGAGTGTTGACCTCCCAGGTGAGTGTACACCTCCCAGGTGAGTGTACACCTTCCACCAGGTGAGTGTTGACCTCCCAGGTGAGTGTTACACCTCCCAGTGATTGTTGCCCTCCCAGGTGAGTGTCCTTTGACCTCCCAGCGTGAGTGTCCACCTCCCAGGTGAGTGTTTTGACCTACCAGGTAAGTGTACACCTCCCAGCGTGCAGTGTTGACTGCTCTTCTCCCTTCTCTCCCTACCGGTGAGTGTTGACCTCCCAGGTGATTGTTACACCTCCCAGTGTGAGTGTTGACCTCCCATGTGAGTGTTACACCTCCCAGGTGAGTGTACACCTCCCAGGTGAGTGTTGACCTCCCAGGTGAGTGTTGACCTCCCAGTTGAGTGTTGACCTCCCGGTTAGTGTTGACCTCCCAGGTGAGTGTACACCTCCCAGGTGAGTGTTGACCTCCAGGTGAGTGTACACCTCCCAGGTGAGTGTTGACCCTCCAGGTGAGTGTTGACCTCCCAGGTGAGTGTTGGACACCTCCATGTGAGTGTTGACCCACCAGGTGAGTGTACACCTCCAGGTGAGTGTTGACCTCCCAGGTGAGTGTTGACCTCCGAGGTGAGTGTTGACCTCCCAGGCGAGTGTTGACCTCCCAGGTGAGTGTTGACCTCCCAGGTGAGTGTACACCTCCCAGGTGAGTGTACACCTCCCAGGTGAGTGTTGACCTCCCAGGTGAGTGTACACCTCCCAGGTGAGTGTTGACCTCCCAGGTGAGTGTACACCTCCCAGGTGAGTGTTGACCTCCCAAGTGAGTGTTGACCTACCAGGTGAGTGTTGACCTCCCAGGTGAGTGTACACCTCCCAGGTGGGTGTTGACCTCCAAGGTGAGTGTTGACCTCCCAGGTGAGTGTTGACCTCCCAGGTGAGTGTTGACCTCCCAGGTGAGTGTTGACCTACCAGGTGAGTGTTGACCTCCCAGGTGAGTGTTGACCTCCCAGGTGAGTGTACACCTCCCAGGTGAGTGTTGACCTCCCAGGTGAGTGTTGACCTCCCAGGTGAGTGTTGACCTCCCAGGTGAGTGTACACCTCCCAGAGGAGTGTTGACCTCCCAGGTGAGTGTTGACCTCCCAGGTGAGTGTACACCTCCCAGGTGAGTGTTGACCTCCCAGGTGAGTGTACACCTCCCAGGTGAGTGTTGACCTCCCAGGTGAGTGTTGACCTCCCAGGTGAGTGTACACCTCCCAGGTGAGGGTGAGTGTTGACCTCCCAGGTGAGTGTTAGACCTCCCAGGTGAGTGTTGACCTCCCAGGTGAGTGTACACCTCCCAGGTGAGTGAACACCTCCCAGGTGAGGTGTGACCATCCCAGGTGAGGGTACACCTCCCAGGTGAGTGTTGACCTCCCATGGTGAGTGTTTGACCTACCAGGTAAGTGTACACCTCCCAGGTGAGTGTTTGACCTCCCAGGTGAGTGTTGACCTACCAGGTGAGTGTACACCTCCCAGGTGAGTGTTGACCTCCCCAGGTGAGTGTACACCTCCCAGGTGAGTGTACACCTCCCAGAGGAGTGTTGACCTCCCAGGTGAGGTTGACCTCCCAGGTGAGTGTACACCTCCCAGGTGAGTGTTGACCTCCCAGGGTGAGTGTTGACCTCCCAGGTGAGTGTTGACCTCCCAGGTGAGTGTACACCTCCCAGGTGAGTGTTGACCTCCCAGGTGAGTGTTGACACCTCCCAGGTGAGTGTACACCTCCCAGGTGAGTGTACCTCCCAGGTGAGTGTTGACCTCCCAGGTGAGTGTTGAACCTCCCAGGTGAGTGTTGACCCTCCCAGGTGAGTGTTGACCTCCCAGGTGAGTGTACACCTCCCAGGTGAGTGTACACCTCCCAGGTGAGTGTTGACCTCCCAGGTGAGTGTTGACACCTCCCAGGTGAGTGTTGACCTACCCAGGTGAGTGTACACCTCCCAGGTGAGTGTTGACCTCCCAGTGAGTGTTGACCTCCAGGTGAGTGTTACCTCCCAGGTAGTGTTGACACTCCCAGGTGAGTGTTGACCTCCCAGGTGAGTGTTGACACTCCCAGGTGAGTGTTGACCTCCCAGGTGAGTGTTGACCTCCCAGGTGAGTGTTGACACTCCCAGGTGAGTGTTGACCCTCCCAGGTGAGTGTTGACCTCCCAGGTGAGTGTACACCTCCCAGGTGAGTGTTGACCTCCCAGGTGAGTGTTGACCTCCCAGGTGAGTTGTTGACCTCCCAGGTGAGTGTTGACACCTCCCAGGATGAGTGTACACTCCCAGGGGAGTGTTGACCTCCCATGGTGAGTGTTGACCTCCCAGGTGAGTGTTGACCTCTCCCAGGTGAGTGTTGACCTCCCAGGTGAGTGTACACCTCCCAGGTGAGTGTACACCTCCCAGGTGAGTGTTGACCTCCCAGGTGAGTGTACACCTCCCAGGTGAGTGTTGACCTCCCAGGTGAGTGTACACCTCCCAGGTGAGTGTTGACCTCCCAGGTTAGTGTTGACCTCCCAGGTGAGTGTACACCTCCCAGGTGAGTGTTGACCTCCCAGGTGAGTGTTGACCTCCCAGGTGAGTGTTGACCTCCCAGGTTAGTGTTGACCTCCCAGGTGAGTGTACACCTCCCAGGTGAGTGTTGACCTCCCAGGCGAGTGTTGACCTCCCAGAGGAGTGTTGACCTCCCAGGTGAGTGTTGACCTCCCAGGTGAGTGTACACCTCCCAGGTGAGTGTTGACCTCCCAGGTGAGTGTACACCTCCCAGGTGAGTGTTGACCTCCCAGGTGAGTGTTGACCTCCCAGGTGAGTGTACACCTCCCAGGTGAGGGTGAGTGTTGACCTCCCAGGTGAGTGTACACCTCCAGGTGAGTGTTGACCTCCCAGGTGAGTGTTGACCTCCCAGGTGAAGTGTACACCTCCCAGGTGAGTGTTGACACTCCCAGGTGAGTGTACACCTCCCAGGTGAGTGTTGACCTCCCAGGTTAGTGTTGACCTCCCCAGTGAGTGGTACACTCCCAGGTGAGTGTGGACCTCCCAGGTGAGTGTTGACCTCCCAGGTGAGTGTTGACACCTCCCAGGTGAGTGTTGACCTCCCAGGTGAGTGTGTACCCTCCCAGGTGAGTGTTGACCTCCCAGGTGAGTGTTACACCTCCCAGGTGAGTGTGACCCTCCCAGGTGAGTGTTGACCTCCCAGGTGAGTGTACACCTCCCAGGTGAGTGTTGACCTCCCAGGTGAGTGTACACCTCCCAGGTGAGTGTTGACCTCCCAGGTGAGTGTTGACCTCCCCAGGTGAGTGTACACCTCCCAGGTGTGAGTGTTGACCCTCCCAGGTGAGTGTACACCTCCCAGGTGAGTGTTGACCTCCCAGGTGAGTGTTGACCTCCCAGGTGAGTGTACACCTCCCAGGTGAGTGTTGACCTACCAGGTGAGTGTACACCTCCCAGGTGAGTGTTGACCTCCCAGGTGAGTGTTGACCTCCCAGGTGAGTGTTGACCTCCCAGGTGAGTGTACACCTCCCAGGTGAGTGTTGACCTCCCAGGTGAGTGTTGACCTCCCAGGTGAGTGTTGACCTCCCAGGTGAGTGTTGACCTCCCAGGTGAGTGTACACCTCCCAGGTGAGTGTTGACCTCTCAGGTGAGTGTTGACCTCCCAGGTGAGTGTACACCTCCCAGGTGAGTGTTGACCTCCCAGGCGAGTGTACACCTCCCAGGTGAGTGTTGACCTCCCAGGTGAGTGTACACCTCCCAGGTGAGTGTTGACCTCCCAGGTGAGTGTTGACCTCCCAGGTGAGTGTTGACCTCCCAGGTGAGTGTACACCTCCCAGGTGAGTGTTGACCTCCCAGGTGAGTGTTGACCTCCCAGGTGAGTGTTGACCTCCCAGGTGAGTGTTGACCTCCCAGGTGAGTGTTGACCTCCCAGGTGAGTGTACACCTCCCAGGTGAGTGTTGACCTCCCAGGTGAGTGTACACCTTCCAGGTGAGTGTTGACCTCCCAGGTGAGTGTACACCTCCCAGGTGAGTGTTGACCTCCCAGGTGAGTGTTGACCTCCCAGGTGAGTGTACACCTCCCAGGTGAGTGTTGACCTCCCAGGCGAGTGTTGACCTCCCAGGTGAGTGTTGACCTCCCAGGTGAGTGTACACCTCCCAGGTGAGTGTACACCTCCCAGGTGAGTGTACACCTCCCAGGTGAGTGTTGACCTCCCAGGTGAGTGTTGACCTCCCAGGCGAGTGTTGACCTCCCAGGTGAGTGTTGACCTCCCAGGTGAGTGTTGACCTCCCAGGTGAGTGTTGACCTCCCAGGTGAGTGTTGACCTCCCAGGTGAGTGTTGACCTCCCAGGCGAGTGTTGACCTCCCAGGTGAGTGTTGACCTCCCAGGTGAGTGTACACCTCCCAGGTGAGTGTTGACCTCCCAGGCGAGTGTTGACCTCCCAGGTGAGTGTTGACCTCCCAGGTGAGTGTTGACCTCCCAGGTGAGTGTACACCTCCCAGGTGAGTGTACACCTCCCAGGTGAGTGTACACCTCCCAGGTGAGTGTTGACCTCCCAGGTGAGTGTTGACCTCCCAGGCGAGTGTTGACCTCCCAGGTGAGTGTTGACCTCCCAGGTGAGTGTACACCTCCCTGGTGAGTGTACACCTCCCTGGTGAGTGTACACCTCCCAGGTGAGTGTACACCTCCCTGGTGAGTGTACACCTCCCAGGTGAGTGTACACCTCCCAGGTGAGTGTACACCTCCCAGGTGAGTGTACACCTCCCAGGTGAGTGTACACCTCCCAGGTGAGTGTACACCTCCCTGGTGAGTGTACACCTCCCAGGTGAGTGTACACCTCCCAGGTGAGTGTACACCTCCCAGGTGAGTGTACACCTCCCTGGTGAGTGTACACCTCCCAGGTGAGTGTACACCTCCCTGGTGAGTGTACACCTCCCAGGTGAGTGCATGTCAAGATACACTCAGATTGACTCACGCTTGTGAAGTTAGCAGGAGTGTAAATTAATTAATTACTTTAATTAAATTAATTACTTAATGTAGTTAAGTAATCCTGTTACCTCATGTTTGTACGTCAGCCAGTCCCCTCACAAGCACACCAGTCCCCTCACAAGCACACCAGTCCCCTCACAAGCACGCCAGTCCCCTCACAAGCACACCAGTCCCCTCACAAGCACACCAGTCCCCTCACAAGCACACCAGTCCCCTCACAAGCACGCCAGTCCCCTCACAAGCACACCAGTCCCCTCACAAGCACACCAGTCCCCTCACAAGCACGCCAGTCCCCTCACAAGCACACCAGTCCCCTCACAAGCACGCCAGTCCCCTCACAAGCACACCAGTCCCCTCACAAGCACACCAGTCCCCTCACAAGCACGCCAGTCCCCTCACAAGCACACCAGTCCCCTCACAAGCACGCCAGTCCCCTCACAAGCACACCAGTCCCCTCACAAGCACACCAGTCCCCTCACAAGCACGCCAGTCCCCTCACAAGCACACCAGTCCCCTCACAAGCACGCCAGTCCCCTCACAAGCACGCCAGTCCCCTCACAAGCACGCCAGTCCCCTCACAAGCACACCAGTCCCCTCACAAGCACGCCAGTCCCCTCACAAGCACGCCAGTCCCCTCACAAGCACACCAGTCCCCCCACAAGCACACCAGTCCCCTCACAAGCACACCAGTCCCCTCACAAGCACACCAGTCCCCTCACAAGCACACCAGTCCCCCCACAAGCACACCAGTCCCCTCACAAGCACACCAGTCCCCTCACAAGCACACCAGTCCCCTCACAAGCACACCAGTCCCTCCACAAGCACACCAGTCCCCTCACAAGCACACCAGTCCCCCCACAAGCACGCCAGTCCCCTCACAAGCATACCAGTCCCCCCACAAGCACACCAGTCCCCTCACAAGCACACCAGTCCCCCCACAAGCACACCAGTCCCCTCACAAGCACACCAGTCCCCTCACAAGCACACCAGTCCCCCCACAAGCACACCAGTCCCCTCACAAGCACACCAGTCCCCCCACAAGCACACCAGTCCCCTCACAAGCACACCAGTCCCCCCACAAGCACACTAGTCCCCCCACAAGCACACCAGTCCCCTCACAAGCACACCAGTCCCCTCACAAGCACACCAGTCCCCCCACAAGCACACCAGTCCCCTCACAAGCACACCAGTCCCCTCACAAGCACACCAGTCCCCCCACAAGCACACCAGTCCCCTCACAAGCACACCAGTCCCCCCACAAGCACACCAGTCCCCTCACAAGCACACCAGTCCCCTCACAAGCACACCAGTCCCCTCACAAGCACACCAGTCCCCTCACAAGCACACCAGTCCCCCCACAAGCACACCAGTCCCCTCACAAGCACACCAGTCCCCTCACAAGCACACCAGTCCCCCCACAAGCACACCAGTCCCCTCACAAGCACACCAGTCCCCTCACAAGCACACCAGTCCCCCCACAAGCACACCAGTCCCCTCACAAGCACACCAGTCCCCCCACAAGCACACCAGTCCCCTCACAAGCACACCAGTCCCCTCACAAGCACACCAGTCCCCCCACAAGCACACCAGTCCCCTCACAAGCACACCAGTCCCCTCACAAGCACACCAGTCCCCTCACAAGCACGCCAGTCCCCTCACAAGCACACCAGTCCCCCCACAAGCACACTAGTCCCCCACAAGCACACCAGTCCCCCCACAAGCACACTAGTCCCCCCACAAGCACACCAGTCCCCTCACAAGCACACCAGTCCCCCCACAAGCACACCAGTCCCCTCACAAGCACACCAGTTCGCCCACAAGTAGATAAGTACAAATTGGTGAGTATACACACACATACACACACACACAGACAAAGTACCAGGGTCAGTTCAAGATGGAGCAGACAAAGTATCACCGTGGATACTAAAAGAGGCAGCACAGGCTCTCAGCGTGCCTCTGGCAATGATCTTTAATGAGTCACTTATGTCGGGAGAATTGCCCAGTTGCTGGAAGAAGGCAAATGTCGTGCCGATCTTCAAGAAAGGTGATAGGGAGGAGGCACTTAACTACAGACCTGTATCACTGACAAGCATCCCCTGTAAAATACTTGAAAGAATAATTAGGCTACGACTGGTTGCACACCTGGAGAACATTAGGTTTGTGAACAAACATCAACATGGGTTCTGGACAGGGAAATCTTGCCTAACAAACCTTTTGGAATTCTATGATAAAAAACGAGGATAAGACAAGACAGAGATGGTTGGGCAGACTGCATATTTCTAGACTGCCAAAAAGCCTTTGATACAGTACCGCACATGAGACTGCTGTTCAAGCTCGAGAGGCAGGCGGGGGTGGGGGGAAAGGTCCTAGCATGGATAAGGAACTACCTAACAGGAAGGAGCCAAAGAGTTACGGTAAGGGGCGAGAAGTCGGACTGGCGAACAGTAACAAGTGGAGTACCACAAGGATCGGTGCTGGGACCAATTCTATTTCTTGTATATGTTAACGACATGTTTACAGGCGTAGAGTCCTACATGTCGATGTTTGCGGATGACGCAAAGTTGATGAGAAGAGTTGTGACAGAAGAGGATTGCAGGATCCTCCAAGAGGACCTGAACAGGTTGCAGAGATGGTCAGAGAAATGGCTACTGGAGTTCAACACCAGTAAATGTAAAGTTATTGAAATGGGACTAGGAGATATGAGACCAAAGGGACAGTACACAATGAAGGGGAACAGCCTACCTGTGACGACGCGAGAAAGAGACCTGGGGGTGGACGTAACACCTAATCTATCCCCTGAGGCACATATAAATAGAATAATGACAGCAGAGTACTCTACACTAGCAAAAGTTAGAACATCATTCAGAAACCTAAGTAAGGAGGCATTTAGGGCGCTTTACACTGCCTACGTAAGGCCAGTCTTAGAGTATGCCGCCTCGTCATGGAGTCCCCATCTGAAGAAGCATATAAGGAAACTGAAAAAAGTTCAGAGGTTTGCAACGAGACTCGTCCCAGAGCTACGAGGGATGGGGTATGAGGAACGCCTGAAGGAACTGTGCCTTACGACACTAGAAAGAAGAAGGGAGATGGGGGACATGATAAGAACGTATAAAATACTCAGAGGGATTGACAGAGTGGACATAGAGGAAATGTTCACACGTAATAATAACAGAACGAGGGGACATGGGTGGAAACTGGAAACTCAGATGAGTTACAGAGATGTTAGGAAGTTTTCTTTTAGCGTGAGAGTAGTGGGGAAATGGAATGCACTTAAGGAACAGGTTGTGGAAGCAAATATTATTAATAGTTTTAAAACCAGGTATGATAGGGAAATAGGACAGGAGTCATTGCTGTAAACAACCGATGCTCGAAAGGCGGGATCCAAGAGTCAATGCTCGATCCTGCAGACACAACTAGGTGAGTACCCCCCCCCCCCACCACACACACGTGTGTGTGTGGTGCCCATACCTTAAGAAACTCATCAATGAACAGGGAAAAGGTTCAAAGTAATACAACCAAATGTCTCCCAGAACTGAGAAAGGTCTTAAATATACCAAAACTAGAAGATAGAAAAACAAGAGGAGATATGATCACAACATACAAAATACCAACACGAATCGACACAATTGACAAAGAAGAATTGTTAAAAGCTGCAATTTCAAGAATAAGAGGACACAGACTCAAGCTATGGAAACAAAGGTACAGAGAAAGTATTAGGAAGTTCACTTTTCACAGAGTGGTAGACGGTTGGAACAAGTTAAGTGAGAAGGTGGTGGAGGCCAAGACCGTCAGTAGTTTCAAAGCGTTATATGACAAAGAGTGCTGGGAAGACGGGACACCACGAGCGTAGCTCTCATCCTGTAACTACACTTAGGTAATTACACTTAGGTAATTACACTTAGGTAACTACACTTAGGTAATTACACTTAGGTAACTACACTTAGGTAATTACACTTAGGTAACTACACTTAGGTAATTACACTTAGGTAACTACATTTAGGTAATTACACTTAGGTAATTACATACACAGTACTAAATATGAAACTAATGCAGACGAGAAGTCACAATAACGGGGCTGAAATATGTTGACCAGACCACACACTAGAAGGTGAAGGGACGACTACGTTTCGGTCCGTCCTGGACCATTCTCACAGTCGACTTGAGAATGGTCCAGGACGGACCGAAACGTCGTCGTCCCTTCACTTTCTAGTGTGTGGTCTGGTCAACAGCTGGGGACGAGAACATAACAGCTGGGGACGAGAACACAACAGCTGGGGACGAGAACATAACAGCTGGGGACGAGCACATAACAGCTGGGGACGAGCACATAACAGCTGGGGACGAGAACATAACAGCTGGGGACGAGAACATAACAGCTGGGGACGAGAACATAACAGCTGGGGACAAGAACACAACAGCTGGGGACGAGAACACAACAGCTGGGGACGAGAACACAACAGCTGGGGACGAGAACACAACAGCTGGGGACGAGAACACAACAGCTGGGGACGAGAACACAACAGCTGGGGACGAGAACACAACAGCTGGGGACGAGAACACAACAGCTGGGGACGAGAACACAACAGCTGGGGACGAGAACACAACAGCTGGGGACGAGAGCATAATAGCTGGGGACGAGAACACAACAGCTGGGGACGAGAACACAGCAGCTGGGGACGAGAACACAACAGCTGGGGACGAGAACACAACAGCTGGGGACGAGAACACAACAGCTGGGGACGAGAACACAACAGCTGGGGACGAGCACATAACAGCTGGGGACGAGAACACAACAGCTGGGGACGAGAACACAACAGCTGGGGACGAGAACACAACAGCTGGGGACCAGAACACAACAGCTGGGGACGAGAACACAACAGCTGGGGACGAGAACACAACAGCTGGGGACGAGAACACAACAGCTGGGGACCAGAACACAACAGCTGGGGACGAGAACACAACAGCTGGGGACGAGAACACAACAGCTGGGGACGAGAACACAACAGCTGGGGACCAGAACACAACAGCTGGGGACAAGAACACAACAGCTGGGGACGAGAACACAACAGCTGGGGACGAGAACACAACAGTTGGGGACGAGAACACAACAGCTGGGGACGAGAACACAACAGCTGGGGACCAGAACACAACAGCTGGGGACGAGAACACAACAGCTGGGGACGAGAACACAACAGCTGGGGACGAGAACACAACAGCTAGGGACGAGCACATAACAGCTGGGGACGAGAACACAACAGCTGGGGACGAGAACACAACAGCTGGGGACGAGAACACAACAGCTGGGGACGAGAACACAACAGCTGGGGACCAGAACACAACAGCTGGGGACCAGAACACAACAGCTGGGGACGAGAACACAACAGCTGGGGACGAGAACACAACAGCTGGGGACCAGAACACAACAGCTGGGGACCAGAACACAACAGCTGGGGACGAGAACACAACAGCTGGGGACGAGAACACAACAGCTGGGGACGAGAACACAACAGCTAGGGACGAGCACATAACAGCTGGGGACGAGAACACAACAGCTGGGGACGAGAACACAACAGCTGGGGACGAGAACACAACAGCTGGGGACGAGAACACAACAGCTGGGGACCAGAACACAACAGCTGGGGACCAGAACACAACAGCTGGGGACGAGAACACAACAGCTGGGGACGAGAACACAACAGCTGGGGACCAGAACACAACAGCTGGGGACGAGAACACAACAGCTGGGGACGAGAACACAACAGCTGGGGACGAGAACACAACAGCTGGGGACGAGAACACAACAGCTGGGGACGAGAGCATAATAGCTGGGGACGAGAACACAACAGCTGGGGACGAGAACACAGCAGCTGGGGACGAGAACACAGCAGCTGGGGACGAGAACACAACAGCTGGGGACCAGAACACAACAGCTGGGAACGAGAACACAACAGCTGGGGACCAGAACACAACAGCTGGGGACGAGAACACAACAGCTGGGGACCAGAACATAAACAAAAAAGTTGATACAAAAAGTTTACTTCGCAAATGCTTCTTATAGTTGGTAAGTGTGTAGTTGTTACGTGAGGAGGAAGGTGTGCCCTAGAGCGGGAGCCACACACGCCGGCCGCTGCGTATATTGTTGCGCCAAGTTCCCCTCCTTCCCCTCGTGCTCTAATGCTTCACCATTTACAGAGATTAGTACAGGACTCGTGTGAGTTGTTTACATGAGTTATACACCAACGAATACTAATATATATATATACCTCTGACTAGTGCTCTTGCATCTTGTTTTAACTGGAAGAGGAGTGCTCCGAAAGTCATCTTCGTTCGAGGCGAAGAAAAATAAGTAAATTACACGACGTTTCGAACCAACATGGTTCATTCTCAAGAGATAGTAAAGTACATATTGGATTTATACCACTAGGGAAGTCTGGTGTAGACAAATAGAACAATACAAATGGGTCAAGAAAAAGGCGTAGGGAGAAAAATAAAGGCGATAAAGTTTGAAGAAAAAGGAGAACATTTGGTCCCATTCACACACAAAGTTTCATCAGGTTCAGCCAAGTATGTGTAGCAGTGTCGTCTATGTTGGCATGTTCATGTTCCGGTCTTGTTCTTGCTCTCATGGTGGCCAGGGTAAGTCAGGGTAAGCCAGGGTAAGTCAGGGTAAGCCAGGGTAAGCCACGGTAAGTCAGGGTAAGTCAAGGTAAGTCAGGGTAAGTCAGGGTAAGTCAGGGTAAGTCAGGGTAAGCCAGGGTAAGCCAAGGTAAGTCAGGGTAAGCCACGGTAAGCCACGGTAAGTCAGGGTAAGTCAGGGTAAGTCAGGGTAAGTCAGGGTAAGTCAGGGTAAGTCAGGGTAAGCCACGGTAAGTCAGGGTAAGCCACGGTAAGCCACGGTAAGTCAGGGTAAGTCAGGGTAAGTCAGGGTAAGTCAGGGTAAGTCAGGGTAAGTCAGGGTAAGCCAAGGTAAGTCAGGGTAAGCCAGGGTAAGCCATGGTAAGCCAGGGTAAGCCAGGGTAAGCCATGGTAAGCCAGGGTAAGCCAAGGTAAGTCAGGGTAAGCCAAGGTAAGCCAGGGTAAGCCAAGGTAAGTCAGGGTAGCCAGGGTAAGCCAAGGTAAGTCAGGGTAGCCAGGGTAAGCCAGGGTAAGTCAGGGTAGCCAGGGTAAGCCAGGGTAAGCCAAGGGTAGCCAGGGTAAGCCAAGGTAAGTCAGGGTAGCCAGGGTAAGCCAGGGTAAGCCAAGGTAAGTCAGGGTAAGCCAAGGTAAGTCAGGGTAGTCAGGGTAAGCTAGGGTAAGCCAAGGTAAGTCAGGGTAGCCAGGGTAAGCCAGGGTAAGCCAGGGTGAGCCAGGGTAAGCCAAGGTAAGCCCATGGTAAGCCATGAAAAGCCAGGGTAAGCCAAGGTAAGCCAGGGTAAGCCAATGTAAGCCAGGGTAAGCCAAGGTAATACAGGGTAAGCTAATGTAAGCCAGGGTAAACCAAGATAAGCCAGGGTAAGCCAAGGTAAGCCAAGGTAAGCCAGGGTAAGCCAAGGTAAGCCATGGTAAGCCAGGGCAGCCAGAGTAAGCCAGGTTTAGCCAGGGTAAGCCAAGGTAAGCCAGGGTAAGCCAAGGTAAGCCACGATAAGTCAGGGTATGTCGGAAAATCCGACATCATTTAATAATATCATACAGGCAGATAATATTGCTGTGTTGTATAAACAAGTTAACCCATAGAAAATGTAACTTGTAGTGGAATTTCCGTCTATAGAAAACGGGATATTATTACCACATACTATTATAAATTCACCACCTATTATGGTGGTAATTATTCTTAAATACATTAGTCTTTGGACTTTACCATCATAAAAACATCTCATATAAATTAACTTAATTATCAGAATTAAAATAGAGTAAATGTGACCCTTCTATCACTTACTGTCATCTGGACAAAGTAAGCCAGTAGGGTGAGTGAGGAGGGAGTGGTCAGCCATTGTTATTGTACTTAGACCAGAGGCTCACGGGAGCAAATACGGCTCCTGTTAATTTACTTGGACGAAGTGTTATGGAAACCAAAGGTGTACCATCATCAACACGCTGTCAACAAATACAAGTTAAGTGTTCTGCCGAAACCCATTTATCTATCATTTGTGGCCATTAATGTCATTAGATAGGGGCGAGCCGGTTAGAATACGAACTGCCTCTTAATAAAAGGTAATTAAGCCTAGGTCTTTACGATTCAATGTACAGTGTTTTCTCTGATATAGCTGTCATATATTAGGATTCTGGCTTTAGCTAGCGCCCTTTTGACAGGTCAAGACGAGGAAGCATGCTTTGTGTACCAGTTACTGGGTGATGGAAGCTACCTCAAAGAGGATAATTTGGTGTCTACATCCTGGTTATACCTGGTGGACTAAGGCCTGCTCTACAATAAGATAAGGAACCTCTTCAATGTATGTAGTTTAATACTGTAGTTTGATTGGCTGCATATATATAAATTCAATATAAACCCCCCTAATGTGTAGAGGATCGATTTGTGAGATTATTGCAGAAATACAGTCCACTTAACATCATACAAATTGCTATCGAAGTATACAAATTAACGTAAATATAAATTCTATATAAATTTATACAAATTAAATAAATATAAATCTCACAGGTCGGTTCCCACAGGGTAAGCCACGATAAGTCAAGGTAAACCAAGGTAAGCCAGGGTAGGCCAGGATAAGCCAGGTTGGGTAAGCCAAGATTAGCCAGGGTAAGCCAAGGTAAGCCCATGGTAAGCCAGGGTAAGCCAGCGTAAGCCAAGGTAAGCCAGGGTAAGCCATTGTTAGCCAGGGTAAGCCAGGGTAAGCCAAGGTAAGCCAGCGTAAGCCAAGGTAAGCCAGGGTAAGCCATTGTTTGCCAGGGTAAGCCAGGGTAAGCCAAGGTAAGCCAGGGTAAGCCAGGGTAAGCCAAGGTAAGATAAGGTAAGCGAAGGTAAGCTAAGGTAAGCCAGGGTAAGCCAAGGTAAGCCAGGGTAAGCCATGGTATGCTAAGGTAAGCCATGGTAAGCTAAGGTAAGCCAAGGTAAGCCAGGGTATGCTAAGGTAAGCCATGGTAAGCTAAGGTAAGCCAAGGTAAGCCAGGGTAAGCCAAGGTAAGCCAGGGTTAGCGGCCCTCTCGGGACGCAACGGGGTTCTTACTCTGATGTAGTTAGAGGAAGATATATATCCGGCTCCAAGCCAGTAGAGGCTATCAAGGGATGCGATCCGTGACGCAAGTAACTTAAAGGGAGTAGGGAAAGAAAGTTAAGAACTTAATATAATATAATATAACCTTCACCATTTAAATATATACAAGTAAAACGTACACAAGGGGGAGGGGTATTAACACTTTACAAAGGGGATCAACACTGTAGTCTTCTGCTGGAGACTATGGATCCTCGAAGCTAGGTGCTGAGTCCGCGGTGCTTTCTTCGTGGCCTCAAGACGTGTCCTCTGAGAACGCCGAGTCTACCCTGGCCACAGGTCAGCCACAACACAGGTCCACTGGGGGCACCGTCGTGGAGGCCGTCAACCACACGTCCAGCAGGTCTGCTGGCAGGTACTGAGCCAACAAGGCTGGTACGGCCACTCCACGAACGATATAAGGGGTACGCCCCAGACAGGAGTCTCGTGTGATATCACCAATCACCCTCCTGTCCTCAATACCCCAGTGGATTATCGTCTCCAACCGTCGGTCCCGGGTAAATCCTTCCACTGCCACTCCACTGGCAGGCTTAACACACCACAGTGTTCTTCCGGGGGGACGACGTCACGACAGCTGCAGCAAACTTCACTGTATGGAGACTGGCTGCCTCGGGTAGACTCACTCCACTTCCATCACAGTGGTCCCAGGTCGGCTCTGTAAGCAGACACGTCATCAATAACCAGGGACACTAAAACACCACACTCACAGGCTCAGATATACTAACGCCTGACGTATCCACTCCGTAGATGGCGCTGTCGTCGGAGCACCACCTCACCAGAGGTCAGGAGCGGCGGTGTTGAGCGCTGAACCAGACTGGAAACTGGTCCTCGAGGCCAGTACACGCTGTCCTCACTAGGTGTCGTCGTTCGTTTGGCGGGGGTTTCGGGAGCTGACCCACAGATGGCGTAGTTGTTACTGCTCCTTGCTCGGACGCTGGACTCGGGTCCGTAACACCTCCCCACCAAAAAGAATTTGGTTTGGGGTTCTATAAAAAACACAAACCAAATTAGCAGGGCGACACAACTCCAAATGGACTTACTTATCCTATGAACTGGAGTGATGAGGCTGTCTTGTCCACAGAACTTTTCTACCGAGAAACTCTGGCACAAAGGGAGCTTGAAAATGGCAGGCGATGACCTGCCTGACGTAATCTTCCACACCTCCTCTGCGATGGCAAACAGGGGCATCATCTCACATCTCTCGAGTAAGGATCGGTGTAGACACGATCTGGGGCGACTCGACACTTTCCTGTGTAGTGGCATCGATGATGGCTGATCACAGACGGCATTTCTGGTACCGGTCCGATGGTCCTTCAGGGAGACAGGAACCTGGAATACAGGGGTCTGATAATTCAGAGTGATAGCGACCGCGAGTAAAACAGTACTTACAGCATACTCTACTAGGTCCACACCTAGTCCCAACGGGGCTGTTCGTACGTCGCAGGTGGCATTCGCTCTGCCACCGTCAGGTCGACCATCGTTCCACATAACGCTGCATTGAGGCTCAGCAGTCACGCGGGGGGTGTCAACCTGTCGGAAACAGTCACTCATATTATCACATGTCGTACCTCCAGTATCAATTATCACCTTCCAGGTCCCTCCTTCAACTGCAACACCTGCAGTACAAATCTCCAATCCCTGGGACCTCTTCACGATGTTCATGGGAGCCATCATTCGTCGGGTCGTCCACCGGTCCTCACTGAGAGCACAAACAAGAACACATACGAAAAACAAACAAAATACCGATAGGAAACATTTGGTAAGTCGAGGGATAAGTTTCCTGAGCTTGTCATGTCCATAGCCGGCACCATCCACTAGCCTGGCTTGGACCAAAGAGGGCACTAGACCTTTAAAACATACCTCTGACGTCTGGGGAATCTCTGGCTGGTCCACTACACACTGTAACTTGCCATACCGCAAGCACACCTCAGCCTTCGCTCCAGACTCGTTGGTATCCGTGGGTGTCTGCACACAAGGCCTCTTTTCTAGCTCAGGTACTTCTGCCATCGTAACCTCATGTTCCTTGTCGAGAGAATCAGGAGACACTGCTAAATAACTGTCGATCTGCGGGGGAGAGGACAAATTAGACATGTTCAAATCCGGGTATGTCTTTACCTGGACATTACCATTGCCTGTTATCACCTCCGACCTTGCTGTTCTGGTAGACTCGTCCGCAACCTTGGGACGATTGGTGCTCCAATCGGTCACCAAGTCGTTGGCTAGTACCACGTCAATCCCAGCCACAGGGAGGGTATCGACTACTGCCAACTCACATGTGCCGCTGAAATAAGGCGAATCAAGATGTACTGGCACTAAGGGGGCGATGTACTGCGTCCTAGGAAACCCAACCAGGATCACCTCTGGTCTCCCATCCACACTTACTCCCTCGGGTAACGAGCTCTTCACGATCAGGGACTGGGCTGCTCCACTATCTCTGAGCACTACAATTGATCTACCAGTATGATCACTCGTTACATACCCGGTTGAAGTGTGAGGGGCCAACAAACTTGGTCCTTCCTGCGTCGTCGTAGACTGGTTTCCTACTGGTGATGTAACACAGCTCACCAACATCACCTCCCTTCGTGCGCTGCCACCTCTTCTACCTCGGCACCTAGCAGCTATGTGCCCTTTCTGCCCACAAGTCCAGCACACCATATTCCTCCTTGGACTACGGTGTTTCGGACTACTGGGACTTGTTCTTCGGGGGCTACTTGGGGGCGTCTTCTTAGCACTTTGTGGGACGGGTCTTTCTTCTTCGTCGTGAGGTCTGTCAAACCGGCGCTGGTAATTCCTTGGGACGTACTTAGCAGATGGCCTATGAGTCAGGATGTATTCCTCAGCCATGGTGGCTGCTGCACTCAAGGTCTCTACCTGCTGTTCCTCTAGGTACGTCTTCAGGTCTCCAGACAAACAATCCTTGAAGTCCTCGAGCAGAATCAGCTGCTCGAGGTCTTCCTTGGTCTCCACCTTCCGAGAGGCACACCATTCTTGAAAAAGTCGCTCCTTGATCGTGGCGAATTCGGTAAAAGTGTGCTCTGAGGTCTTCTTCAGGTTTCTGAACTTTTGCCTATAAGCCTCAGGTACCAATTGGTACGCCATGAGCACAACTTTCTTCACCTTGTCATAATCGCTGGAGTCGTCAAGGGATAACGTAGAGTAGGCAATTTGGGCCTTCCCAGTCAAGACTGACTGTATCATGATGGCCCAATTCTCCCTTGGCCACTCCAAAGAGGCAGCGACTTTCTCGAAGGCTGCAAAGAATTTTGACACTTCCTTCTCATGGAATTTGGGGACCATTTTAATGTTTCTTACCGGATCGAAACCACTGGTGTCCGTCGTTTGCCTCCGACCACCGCCTAGTCGTAATACTTCTAGTTCATGTTGTCTCTGTCTTTCTTTTTCTTCTCTTTCTCGTTCTTCTCTCTCTCTTTCTCGTTCTTCTCTCTCTCTTTCTCGTTCTTCTCTCTCTCTTTCTCGTTCTTCTCTCTCTCGTCTCTCTTCTCTTTCTCGTTCTTCTCTCTCTCTTTCTCGTTCTTCTCTCTCTCTTTCTCGTTCTAATTCTAAACGCCTCATCGCCAATTCTTTATCTTGTCTTTCTCTTTCCATTTCTAATTTCTTCCACTATTTCTCGATTAATTTCCAAGGCGCGCATTTTGACAGTTAGCAAGCTTATATTCAGCTCACCTGCATCACTGTCAACGTCGCTGCCCTTATCTTTTTCCGTGGAAGCTATCTCCTCACCTTCCCTTGTACTAGGAGTCTCGCCTTCCTGTCTCTCTTCTGCCTTCAGGTGCCGGTGAACCTTGGACAAGATCTCCACACGGGAATCACTGGCACGTATCTTGATCTCCAGGTAGGCGCTCACTAGTACAAGCTCTGGTTTGCTCAGATATTTTAATCTGGCAAGACAATCTTCTCTGTTCAGAAAAGCCTGAACCTCGTCCAGATCATCGATGGTAGCTTTGTCTGCCATTGTCACAGATGGAACACTTAGCACTTAACACACTTAGCACTGTTCTACGCCAATATTGCACTTTATCGCACCAAACACTGCACTTGCCAATATTGCACGTAATCACTTCGGGCACCGCACTACCCAATATTGCACTGAATCCAAGCGAACACTTCGCTCTACAATATTGCACTGAATCACTGAGCACCGCACTAGTCAATATTGCACTTAATCGCTTAATCACAGCGAGCACCGCACTGCACAATATCGCACTTAATCACTGAGCACCGCACAGGACGTATAACGTCACAATCGTCACACAGGGGGAATTATATACAGGGATTACGCCACTTCACCACCCCTGTCAAACATACTTAACAAGGGGACGGATCCCGCTGGGGATGCCAATTATGTTACGGCCCTCTCGGGACGCAACGGGGTTCTTACTCTGATGTAGTTAGAGGAAGATATATATCCGGCCCCAAGCCAGTAGAGGCTATCAAGGGATGCGATCCGTGACGCAAGTAACTTAAAGGGAGTAGGGAAAGAAAGTTAAGAACTTAATATAATATAATATAACCTTCACCATTTAAATATATACAAGTAAAACGTACACAAGGGGGAGGGGTATTAACACTTTACAAAGGGGATCAACACTGTAGTCTTCTGCTGGAGACTATGGATCCTCGAAGCTAGGTGCCGAGTCCGCGGTGCTTTCTTCGTGGCCTCAAGACGTGTCCTCTGAGAACGCCGAGTCTACCCTGGCCACAGGTCAGCCACAACACAGGTCCACTGGGGGCACCGTCGTGGAGGCCGTCAACCACACGTCCAGCAGGTCTGCTGGCAGGTACTGAGCCAACAAGGCTGGTACGGCCACTCCACGAACGATATAAGGGGTACGCCCCAGACAGGAGTCTCGTGTGATATCACCAATCACCCTCCTGTCCTCAATACCCCAGTGGATTATCGTCTCCAACCGTCGGTCCCGGGTAAATCCTTCCACTGCCACTCCACTGGCAGGCTTAACACACCACAGTGTTCTTCCGGGGGGACGACGTCACGACAGCTGCAGCAAACTTCACTGTATGGAGACTGGCTGCCTCGGGTAGACTCACTCCACTTCCATCACAGTGGTCCCAGGTCGGCTCTGTAAGCAGACACGTCATCAATAACAGGGACACTAAAACACCACACTCACAGGCTCAGATATACTAACGCCTGACGTATCCACTCCGTAGATGGCGCTGTCGTCGGAGCACCACCTCACCAGAGGTCAGGAGCGGCGGTGTTGAGCGCTGAACCAGACTGGAAACTGGTCCTCGAGGCCAGTACACGCTGTCCTCACTAGGTGTCGTCGTTCGTTTGGCGGGGGTTTCGGGAGCTGACCCACAGATGGCGTAGTTGTTACTGCTCCTTGCTCGGACGCTGGACTCGGGTCCGTAACACAAGGTAAGCCAAGGTAAGCCAGGGTAAGCCAAGGCAAGCCAGGGTAAGCCAAGGTAAGCCAAGGTAAGCCAGGGTAAGCTAAGGTAAGCCAAGGTAAGCCAGGGTAAGCTAAGGTAAGCCAAGGTAAGCCAGGGTAAGCCAAGGTAAGCCAGGGTAAGCCAAGGTAAGCCAAGGTAAGCCAGGGTAAGCCAAGGTAAGCCAGGGTAAACCATGGGAAGGTAAGCCAGGGGTAAGCCATGATAAGCCAAGGTAAGCCAGGGTAAGCCAAGGTAAGCCAGGGTAAGCCAAGGTAAGCCACGGGAAGGTAAGCAATGGTAAGCCAAGGTAAGCCATGGTAAGCCAAGGTAAGCCACAGGAAGCCAAGGTAAGCCAGGGTAAGCCAAGGTAAGCCAAGGTAAGCCAGGGTAAGCTAAGGTAAGCTAAGGTAAGCTAAGGTAAGCCAGGGTAAGCCAAGGTAAGCCACGGGAAGGTAAGCAATGGTAAGCCAAGGTAAGCCATGGTAAGCCAAGGTAAGCCACAGGAAGCCAAGGTAAGCCAGGGTAAGCCAAGGTAAGCCAAGGTAAGCCAAGGTAAGCCAGGGTAAGCTAAGGTAAGCTAAGGTAAGCCAAGGTAAGCCAGGGTATGCTAAGGTAAGCCAAGGTAAGCCAAGATAAGCCAGAGTAAGCTAAGGTAAGCCAAAGTAAGCCATGGTAAGCCACGGTAAGGCAAGGTAAGCCAGGGTAAGCCAGGGTAAGCCAAGGTAAGCCAAGGTAAGCCACGGGAAGCCAAGGTAAGCCAGGGTAAGCTAAGGTAAGCCAAGGTAAGCCAAGGTAAGCCATGGTAAGCCAGGGTAAGCTAAGGTAAGCCAAGGTAAGCTAAGGTAAGCCACGGTAAGGCAAGGTAAGCCAAGGTAAGCCAAGATAAGCCAGGGTAAGCCAAAGTAAGCCACGGGAAGGCAAGGTAAGCCAGGGTAAGGCAGGGTAAGCCAAAGTAAGCCAAGGTAAGCCAGGGTAAGCCAAGGTAAGCCAGGGTAAGCCAAGGTAAGCCAGGGTAAGCCAGGATAAGCCAAGGTAAGCCAGGGTAAGCCAAGGTAAGCCAGGGTATGCCAGGGTAAGCCAAGGTAAGCCAGGGTAAGGCAGGGTAAGCCAAGGTAAGCCAAGGTAAGCCAGGGTAAGCTAAGGTAAGCCACGGTAAGGCAAGGTAAGCCATGATAAGCCAGGGTAAGCTAAGGTAAGCCAAAGTAAGCCACGGGAAGGCAAGGTAAGCCAGGGTAAGCCAAGGTAAGCCAGGGTAAGCCAAGGTAAGCCAGGGTAAGCCAAGGTAAGCCACGGGAAGGTAAGCCAGGGTAAGCCAAGGAAAGCCATGGTAAGCCAAGGTAAGCCAAGGTAAGCCAGGGTAAGCCAAGGTAAGCCAAGGTAAGCCAGGGTAAGCTAAGGTAAGCTATGGTAAGCCAAGGTAAGCCAGGGTATGCTAAGGTAAGCCAAGGTAAGCCAAGATAAGCCAAGGTAAGCTAAGGTAAGCCAAAGTAAGCCATGGTAAGCCACGGTAAGGCAAGGTAAGCCAGGGTAAGCCAGGGTAAGCCAAGGTAAGCCAAGGTAAGCCACGGGAAGCCAAGGTAAGCCAGGGTAAGCTAAGGTAAGCCAAGGTAAGCCAAGGTAAGCCAAGGTAAGCCATGGTAAGCCAGGGTAAGCTAAGGTAAGCCAAGGTAAGCTAAGGTAAGCCACGGTAAGGCAAGGTAAGCCAAGATAAGCCAGGGTAAGCTAAGGTAAGCCAAAGTAAGCCACGGGAAGGCAAGGTAAGCCAGGGTAAGCCAAGGTAAGCCAAGGTAAGCCAGGGTAAGCCAGGGTAAGCCAAGGTAAGCCAGGGTAAGCCAGGGTAAGCCAAGGTAAGCCAGGGTAAGCCAAGGTAAGCCAGGGTAAGCCAAGGTAAGCCAGGGTAAGCCAAGGTAAGCCAAGGTAAGCCAGGGTAAGCCAGGGTAAGCCAAGGTAAGCCAGGGTAAGCCAGGGTAAGCCAAGGTAAGCCAGGGTAAGCCAAGGTAAGCCAGGGTAAGCCAAGGTAAGCCAAGGTAAGCCAGGGTAAGGCAGGGTAAGCCAAGGTAAGCCAAGGTAAGCCAGGGTAAGCTAAGGTAAGCCACAGTAAGGCAAGGTAAGCCAAGATAAGCCAGGGTAAGCTAAGGTAAGCCAAAGTAAGCCAGGGTAAGCCAGGGTAAGGCAGGGTAAGCCAGGGTAAGCCAGGGTAAGCCAGGGTAAGCTAGGGTAAGCCAGGGTAAGGCAGGGTAAGCCAGGGTAAGCCAGGGTAAGCCCGGGTAAGGCAGGGTAAGCCAGTGTAAGCCAAGGTAAGCCAGGGTAAGCCAAGGTAAGCCAGGGTAAGCCTGGGTAAGCCAAGGTAAGCCAGGGTAAGCCAGGGTAAGCTAAGGTAAGCCAAAGTAAGCCAGGGTAAGCCAGGGTAAGGCAGGGTAAGCTAGGGTAAGCCAGGGTAAGCCAGGGTAAGCCAAGGTAAGCCAGGGTAAGCCAGGGTAAGCCAGGGTAAGCCAGGGTAAGCCAAGGTAAGCCAGGGTAAGCCAGGGTAAGGCAGGGTAAGCCAGGGTAAGGCAGGGTAAGCCAGGGTAAGGCAGGGTAAGCCAGGGTAAGGCAGGGTAAGCCAGCGTAAGCCAGGGTAAGCCAGGGTAAGGCAGGGTAAGCCAGGGTAAGGCAGGGTAAGCCAGGGTAAGCCAGGGTAAGGCAGGGTAAGCCAGGGTAAGGCAGGGTAAGCCAGGGTAAGGCAGGGTAAGCCAGGGTAAGGCAGGGTAAGCCAGCGTAAGCCAGGGTAAGCCAGGGTAAGGCAGGGTAAGCCAGGGTAAGGCAGGGTAAGCCAGGGTAAGGCAGGGTAAGCCAGCGTAAGCCAGGGTAAGCCAGGGTAAGGCAGGGTAAGCCAGGGTAAGGCAGGGTAAGCCAGGGTAAGGCAGGGTAAGCCAGGGTAAGGCAGGGTAAGCCAGGGTAAGGCAGGGTAAGCCAGCGTAAGCCAGGGTAAGCCAGGGTAAGGCAGGGTAAGCCAGGGTAAGGCAGGGTAAGCCAGGGTAAGCCAGGGTAAGCCAGGGTAAGGCAGGTTAAGCCAGGGTAAGCCAGGGTAAGCCAGGGTGGGGACTATGGCTTTACTCATCGGCATTATTTCTGGAGTTTCTGTGTTGGCTCTCGAGTTATAGTTCATATTTCTTCTCTTATTTGATATTCTGTTTATTGTGTCTGCTTCAGCTGTCTGCTTCAGCTGTCTGCTTCAGCTGTCTGCTTCAGCTGTCTGCTTCAGCTGTCTGCTTCCGCTGTCTGCTTCCGCTGTCTGCTTCAGCTGTCTGCTTCAGCTGTCTGCTTCCGCTGTCTGCTTCAGCTGTCTGCTTCAGCTGTCTGCTTCAGCTGTCTGCTTCAGCTGTCTGCTTCAGCTGTCTGCTTCCGCTGTCTGCTTCAGCTGTCTGCTTCAGCTGTCTGCTTCAGCTGTCTGCTTCCTCGGTTAGCTTCCGCTGTCTGCTTCAGCTGCCTGCTTCAGCTATCTGCTTCCTCGGTTAGCTTCCACTGTCTGCTTCAGCTGCCTGCTTCAGCTATCTGCTTCCTCGGTTAGCTTCCGCTGTCTGCTTGAGCTGCCTGCTTCAGCTATCTGCTTCCTCGGTTAGCTTCCACTGTCTGCTTCAGCTGTCTGCTTCCGCTGTCTGCTTCAGCTGTCTGCTTCCTCGGTTAGCTTCCGCTGTCTGCTTCAGCTGCCTGCTTCAGCTATCTGCTTCCTCGGTTAGCTTCCACTGTCTGCTTCAGCTGTCTGCTTCCGCTGTCTGCTTCAGCTGTCTGCTTCAGCTGTCTGCTTCAGCTGCCTGCTTCAGCTATCTGCTTCCTCGGTTAGCTTCCGCTGTCTGCTTCAGCTGCCTGCTTCAGCTATCTGCTTCCTCGGTTAGCTTCCACTGTCTGCTTCAGCTGTCTGCTTCAGCTGCCTGCTTCAGCTATCTGCTTCCTCGGTTAGCTTCCGCTGTCTGCTTCAGCTGTCTGCTTCAGCTGCCTGCTTCAGCTATCTGCTTCCTCGGTTAGCTTCCGCTGTCTGCTTCAGCTGCCTGCTTCAGCTATCTGCTTCCTCGGTTAGCTTCCGCTGTCTGCTTCAGCTGCCTGCTTCAGCTATCTGCTTCCTCGGTTAGCTTCCGCTGTCTGCTTCAGCTGCCTGCTTCAGCTATCTGCTTCCTCGGTTAGCTTCCGCTGTCTGCTTCAGCTGCCTGCTTCAGCTATCTGCTTCCTCGGTTAGCTTCCACTGTCTGCTTCAGCTGTCAGCTTCCGCTGTCTGCTTCAGCTGTCTGCTTCACTATCTGCTTCCTCGGTTAGCTTCCGCTGTCTGCTTCAGCTGCCTGCTTCAGCTATCTGCTTCCTCGGTTAGCTTCCGCTGTCTGCTTCAGCTGCCTGCTTCAGCTATCTGCTTCCTCGGTTAGCTTCCACTGTCTGCTTCAGCTGTCTGCTTCCGCTGTCTGCTTCAGCTGTCTGCTTCAGCTATCTGCTTCCTCGGTTAGCTTCCGCTGTCTGCTTCAGCTGCCTGCTTCAGCTATCTGCTTCCTCGGTTAGCTTCCGCTGTCTGCTTCAGCTGCCTGCTTCAGCTATCTGCTTCCTCGGTTAGCTTCTGCTGTCTGCTTCAGCTGTCTGCTTCAGCTGTCTGCTTCAGCTATCTGCTTCCTCGGTTTGCTTCCGCTGTCTGCTTCAGCCGTCTCCTTCAGCTGTCTGCTTCCTCGGTTAGCTTCCGCTGTCTGCTTCTGCTGTCTGCTTCAGCTGTCTGCTTCAGCTATCTGCTTCCTCAGTTAGCTTCCGCTGTCTGCTTCAGCCGTCTGCTTCAGCTGTCTGCTTCCTCGGTTAGCTTCCGCTGTCTGCTTCCGCTGTCTGCTTCAGCTGTCTGCTTCAGCTGTCTGCTTCCTCGGTTAGCTTCCGCGTTCTGCTTCAGCTGTCTGCTTCAGCTGTCTGCTTCAGCTATCTGCTTCCTCGGTTAGCTTCCGCTGTCTGCTTCAGCTGTCTGCTTCAGCTGTCTGATTCCTCGGTTAGCTTCCGCTGTCTGCTTCAGCTGTCTGCTTCAGCTGTCTGCTTCCTCGGTTAGCTTCCGCTGTCTGCTTCCGCTGTCTGCTTCAGCTGTCTGCTTCAGCTGTCTGCTTTCTCGGTTAGCTTCCGCTGTCTGCTTCAGCTGTTTGCTTCCTCGGTTAGCTTCCGCTGTCTGCTTCCGCTGTCTGCTTCAGCTGTCTGCTTCAGCTGTCTGCTTCCTCGGTTAGCTTCCGCTGTCTGCTTCAGCTGTCTGCTTCAGCTGTCTGCTTCCTCGGTTAGCTTCAGCTGTCTGCTTCAGCTGCCTGCTTCAGCTGTCTGCTTCCTCGGTTAGCTTCCGCTGTCTGCTTCAGCTGTCTGCTTCCTCGGTTAGCTTTAGCTGTCTGCTTCCTCGGTTAGTATCAGCTGTCTGCTTCAGCTGCCTGCTTCAGCTGTCTGCTTCCTCGGTTAGCTTCCGCTGTCTGCTTCCTCGGTTAGCTCCGCTGTCTGCTTCCTCGGTTAGCTTCCGCTGTCTGGTTCCTCGGTTAGCTTCCGCTGTCTGCTTCCTCGGTTAGCTTCCGCTGTCTGCTTCCTCGGTTAGCTCCGATGTCTGCTTCCTCGGTTAGCTCCGCTGTCTGCTTCCTCGGTTAGCTTCCGCTGTCTGCTTCCTCGGTTAGCTTCCGCTGTCTGCTTCCTCGGTTAGCTTCCGCTGTCTGCTTCCTCGGTTAGCTTCCGCTGTCTGCTTCCTCGGTTAGCTTCAGCTGTCTGCTTCAGCTGCCTGCTTCAGCTGTCTGCTTCCTCGGTTAGCTTCCTGTGTCTGCTTCATCAAACTGCTGCCGTGTGGCTGACCGCGGCGCCATCTATGATACAGGTTCGGAGTTAAACAGTTGACCTTCCCGTTAATACTGTCTGCCCCATCTGCTAGTCTTGTGTTGTGGGAGGAGAGGCAGACAGCGCCTCTGCTGGAGTAGGGCTACTAGAGCGCTGGGCGACCATAGTAGTAAAGGTAGTAGGTCACTGCGCTCTACTAACCAGTAGAGCGCAGTAGTTGCAGATAATAATGAGTGATATATATAAGTCCGCCTTCATGTCTGAGCTTAAACACAACCTTGTCACCGAGGTGAGGGACCCCGGCGCCTTAGTGGCAGTGTAGTGTACAACACCCCGGTGCCTTAGTGGCAGTGTAGTGTACAACACCCCGGCACCTTAGTGGGAGTGTAGTGTACAACACCCCGGCGCCTTAGTGGCAGTGTAGTGTACAACACCCCGGCGCCTTAGTGGCAGCGTAGTGTACAACACCCCGGCACCTTAGTGGCAGTGTAGTGTACAACACCCCGGCACCTTAGTGGCAGCGTAGTGTACAACACCCCGGTGCCTTAGTGGCAGTGTAGTGTACAACACCCCGGTGCCTTAGTGGCAGTGTAGTGTACAACACCCCGGCACCTTAGTGGCAGTGTAGTGTACAACACCCCGGCACCTTAGTGGCAGTGTAGTGTACAACACCCCGGCACCTTAGTGGCAGTGTAGTGTACAACACCCCGGCACCTTAGTGGCAGTGTAGTGTACAACACCCCGGCACCTTAGTGGGAGTGTAGTGTACAACACCCCGGCACCTTAGTGGCAGTGTAGTGTACAACACCCCGGCACCTTAGTGGCAGTGTAGTGTACAACACCCCGGCACCTTAGTGGCAGTGTAGTGTACAACACCCCGGTGCCTTAGTGGCAGTGTAGTGTACAACACCCCGGCACCTTAGTGGCAGCGTAGTGTACAACACCCCGGCACCTTAGTGGCAGTGTAGTGTACAACACCCCGGTGCCTTAGTGGCAGCGTAGTGTACAACACCCCGGCACCTTAGTGGGAGTGTAGTGTACAACACCCCGGTGCCTTAGTGGCAGTGTAGTGTACAACACCCCGGTGCCTTAGTGGCAGTGTAGTGCACAACACCCCGGCGCCTTAGTGGGAGTGTAGTGTACAACACCCCGGTGCCTTAGTGGCAGCGTAGTGTACAACACCCCGGTGCATTAGTGGCAGTGTAGTGTACAACACCCCGGTGCCTTAGTGGGAGTGTAGTGTACAACACCCCGGCCCCTTAGTGGGAGTGTAGTGTACAACACCCCGGTGCCTTAGTGGCAGTGTAGTGTACAACACCCCGGCACCTTAGTGGGAGTGTAGTGTACAACACCCCGGTGCCTTAGTGGCAGTGTAGTGTACAACACCCCGGTGCCTTAGTGGGAGTGTAGTGTACAACACCCCGGTGCCTTAGTGGCAGTGTAGTGTACAACACCCCGGCACCTTAGTGGCAGTGTAGTGTACAACACCCCGGTGCCTTAGTGGCAGTGTAGTGTACAACACCCCGGTGCCTTAGTGGCAGTGTAGTGTACAACACCCCGGTGCCTTAGTGGCAGTGTAGTGTACAACACCCCGGCACCTTAGTGGCAGTGTAGTGTACAACACCCCGGTGCCTTAGTGGCAGTGTAATGTACAACACCCCGGTGCCTTAGTGGCAGTGTAGTGTACAACACCCCGGTGCCTTAGTGGCAGTGTAGTGTACAACACCCCGGCACCTTAGTGGCAGTGTAGTGTACAACACCCCGGCACCTTAGTGGCAGCGTAGTGTACAACACCCCGGTGCCTTAGTGGCAGTGTAGTGTACAACACCCCGGTGCCTTAGTGGCAGTGTAGTGTACAACACCCCGGCACCTTAGTGGCAGTGTAGTGTACAACACCCCGGCACCTTAGTGGCAGTGTAGTGTACAACACCCCGGCACCTTAGTGGCAGTGTAGTGTACAACACCCCGGCACCTTAGTGGCAGTGTAGTGTACAACACCCCGGCACCTTAGTGGGAGTGTAGTGTACAACACCCCGGCACCTTAGTGGCAGTGTAGTGTACAACACCCCGGCACCTTAGTGGCAGTGTAGTGTACAACACCCCGGCACCTTAGTGGCAGTGTAGTGTACAACACCCCGGTGCCTTAGTGGCAGTGTAGTGTACAACACCCCGGCACCTTAGTGGCAGCGTAGTGTACAACACCCCGGCACCTTAGTGGCAGTGTAGTGTACAACACCCCGGTGCCTTAGTGGCAGCGTAGTGTACAACACCCCGGCACCTTAGTGGGAGTGTAGTGTACAACACCCCGGTGCCTTAGTGGCAGTGTAGTGTACAACACCCCGGTGCCTTAGTGGCAGTGTAGTGTACAACACCCCGGCGCCTTAGTGGGAGTGTAGTGTACAACACCCCGGTGCCTTAGTGGCAGCGTAGTGTACAACACCCCGGTGCATTAGTGGCAGTGTAGTGTACAACACCCCGGTGCCTTAGTGGGAGTGTAGTGTACAACACCCCGGCACCTTAGTGGGAGTGTAGTGTACAACACCCCGGTGCCTTAGTGGCAGTGTAGTGTACAACACCCCGGCACCTTAGTGGGAGTGTAGTGTACAACACCCCGGTGCCTTAGTGACAGTGTAGTGTACAACACCCCGGTGCCTTAGTGGGAGTGTAGTGTACAACACCCCGGTGCCTTAGTGGCAGTGTAGTGTACAACACCCCGGCACCTTAGTGGCAGCGTAGTGTACAACACCCCGGCACCTTAGTGGGAGTGTAGTGTACAACACCCCGGCACCTTAGTGGGAGTGTAGTGTACAACACCCCGGCGCCTTAGTGGGAGTGTAGTGTACAACACCCCGGTGCCTTAGTGGCAGCGTAGTGTACAACACCCCGGTACCTTAGTGGCAGTGTAGTGTACAACACCCCGGTGCCTTAGTGGCAGTGTAGTGTACAACACCCCGGCACCTTAGTGGCAGCGTAGTGTACAACACCCCGGCACCTTAGTGGCAGTGTAGTGTACAACACCCCGGCGCCTTAGTGGCAGCGTAGTGTACAACACCCCGGCACCTTAGTGGCAGTGTAGTGTACAACACCCCGGCGCCTTAGTGGCAGCGTAGTGTACAATACCCCGGCGCCTTAGTGGGAGTGTAGTGTACAACACCCCGGCACCTTAGTGGCAGTGTAGTGTACAACACCCCGGTGCCTTAGTGGGAGTGTAGTGAACAACACCCCGGTACCTTAGTGGCAGCGTAGTGTACAACACCCCGGCGCCTTAGTGGAAGCGTAGTGTACAACACCCCGGCACCTTAGTGGCAGCGTAGTGTACAACACCCCGGCACCTTAGTGGCAGTGTAGTGTACAACACCCCGGCACCTTAGTGGCAGTGTAGTGTACAACACCCCGGTGCCTTAGTGGCAGCGTAGTGTACAACACCCCGGCACCTTAGTGGGAGTGTAGTGTACAACACCCCGGTGCCTTAGTGGCAGTGTAGTGTACAACACCCCGGCGCCTTAGTGGCAGTGTAGTGTACAACACCCCGGCGCCTTAGTGGCAGCGTAGTGTACAACACCCCGGCACCTTAGTGGCAGCGTAGTGTACAAAACCCCGGAACCTTAGTGGCAGTGTAGTGTACAACACCCCGGTGCCTTAGTGGCAGCGTAGTGTACAACACCCCGGCACCTTAGTGGGAGTGTAGTGTACAACACCCCGGTGCCTTAGTGGCAGTGTAGTGTACAACACCCCGGTGCCTTAGTGGCAGTGTAGTGTACAACACCCCGGCACCTTAGTGGCAGCGTAGTGTACAACACCCCGGCACCTTAGTGGCAGCGTAGTGTACAACACCCCGGCATCTTAGTGGCAGCGTAGTGTACAACACCCCGGCGCCTTAGTGGCAGCGTAGTGTACAACACCCCGGCACCTTAGTGGCAGCGTAGTGTACAACACCCCGGCACCTTAGTGGCAGCGTAGTGTACAACACCCCGGCGCCTTAGTGGCAGTGTAGTGTACAACACCCCGGTGCCTTAGTGGCAGCGTAGTGTACAACACCCCGGCCACTTAGTGGGAGTGTAGTGTACAACACCCCGGTGCCTTAGTGGCAGTGTAGTGTACAACACCCCGGTGCCTTAGTGGCAGCGTAGTGTACAACACCCCGGCGCCTTAGTGGGAGTGTAGTGTACAACACCCCGGCACCTTAGTGGCAGCGTAGTGTACAACACCCCGGCGCCTTAGTGGGAGTGTAGTGTACAACACCCCGGCGCCTTAGTGGCAGTGTAGTGTACAACACCCCGGCGCCTTAGTGGGAGTGTAGTGTACGACACCCCGGCACCTTAGTGGCAGTGTAGTGTACAACACCCCGGCACCTTAGTGGCAGTGTAGTGTACAACACCCCGGCACCTTAGTGGCAGTGTAGTGTACAACACCCCGGCACCTTAGTGGCAGTGTAGTGTACAACACCCCGGTGCCTTAGTGGCAGCGTAGTGTACAACACCCCGGTGCCTTAGTGGCAGTGTAGTGTACAACACCCCGGTGTCTTAGTGGCAGCGTAGTGTACAACACCCCGGCACCTTAGTGGGAGTGTAGTGTACAACACCCCGGTGCCTTAGTGGCAGTGTAGTGTACAACACCCCGGGGCCTTAGTGGGAGTGTAGTGTACAACACCCCGGTGCCTTAGTGGCAGTGTAGTGTACAACACCCCGGCACCTTAGTGGCAGCGTAGTGTACAACACCCCGGCACCTTAGTGGGAGTGTAGTGTACAACACCCCGGCACCTTAGTGGGAGTGTAGTGTACAACACCCCGGCGCCTTAGTGGCAGCGTAGTGTACAACACCCCGGCACCTTAGTGGCAGTGTAGTGTACAACACCCCGGCGCCTTAGTGGCAGCGTAGTGTACAACACCCCGGCGCCTTAGAGGGAGTGTAGTGTACAACACCCCGGCACCTTAGTGGCAGTGTAGTGTACAACACCCCGGTGCCTTAGTGGCAGCGTAGTGTACAACACCCCGGCACCTTAGTGGCAGCGTAGTGTACAACACCCCGGCACCTTAGTGGCAGCGTAGTGTACAACACCCCGGCGCCTTAGTGGCAGTGTAGTGTACAACACCCTGGTGCCTTAGTGGCAGCGTATTGTACAACACCCCGGCACCTTAGTGGCAGTGTAGTGTACAACACCCCGGTGCCTTAGTGGCAGTGTAGTGTACAACACCCCGGCACCTTAGTGGGAGTGTAGTGTACAACACCCCGGTGCCTTAGTGGGAGTGTAGTGTACAACACCCCGGCACCTTAGTGGCAGCGTAGTGTACAACACCCCGGTGCCTTAGTGGCAGCGTAGTGTACAACACCCCGGCACCTTAGTGGCAGTGTTGTGTACAACACCCCGGCGCCTTAGTGGCAGCGTAGTGTACAACACCCCGGCGCCTTAGTGGGAGTGTAGTGTACAACACCCCGGCACCTTAGTGGCAGCGTAGTGTACAACACCCCGGCGCCTTAGTGGGAGTGTAGTGTACCACACCCCGGTGCCTTAGTGGGAGTGTAGTGTACAACACCCCGGCACCTTAGTGGCAGCGTAGTGTACAACACCCCGGCACCTTAGTGGGAGTGTAGTGTACAACACCCCGGCGCCTTAGTGGCAGCGTAGTGTACAACACCCCGGCACCTTAGTGGCAGTGCAGTGTACAACACCCCGGCGCCTTAGTGGGAGTGTAGTGTACAACACCCCGGCACCTTAGTGGCAGTGTAGTGTACAACACCCCGGTGCCTTAGTGGCAGCGTAGTGTACAACACCCCGGCACCTTAGTGGCAGCGTAGTGTACAACACCCCGGCGCCTTAGTGGCAGTGTAGTGTACAACACCCCGGTGCCTTAGTGGCAGCGTAGTGTACAACACCCCGGCACCTTAGTGGCAGTGTTGTGTACAACACCCCGGCGCCTTAGTGGCAGCGTAGTGTACAACACCCCGGCGCCTTAGTGGGAGTGTAGTGTACAACACCCCGGCACCTTAGTGGCAGCGTAGTGTACAACACCCCGGCGCCTTAGTGGGAGTGTAGTGTACAACACCCCGGTGCCTTAGTGGGAGTGTAGTGTACAACACCCCGGCACCTTAGTGGCAGCGTAGTGTACAACACCCCGGCACCTTAGTGGGAGTGTAGTGTACAACACCCCGGCGCCTTAGTGGCAGCGTAGTGTACAACACCCCGGCACCTTAGTGGCAGTGCAGTGTACAACACCCCGGCGCCTTAGTGGGAGTGTAGTGTACAACACCCCGGCACCTTAGTGGCAGTGTAGTGTACAACACCCCGGTGCCTTAGTGGCAGCGTAGTGTACAACACCCCGGCACCTTAGTGGCAGCGTAGTGTACAACACCCCGGCGCCTTAGTGGCAGTGTAGTGTACAACACCCCGGTGCCTTAGTGGCAGCGTAGTGTACAACACCCCGGCACCTTAGTGGGAGTGTAGTGTACAACACCCCGGCGCCTTAGTGGCAGTGTAGTGTACAACACCCCGGTGCCTTAGTGGCAGTGTAGTGTACAACACCCCGGCACCTTAGTGGGAGTGTAGTGTACAACACCCCGGCACCTTAGTGGCAGTGTAGTGTACAACACCCTGGCACCTTAGTGGCAGCGTAGTGTACAACACCCCGGTGCCTTAGTGGGAGTGTAGTGTACAACACCCCGGCACCTTAGTGGCAGCGTAGTGTACAACACCCCGGCACCTTAGTGGAAGTGTAGTGTACAACACCCCGGCGCCTTAGTGGGAGTGTAGTGTACAACACCCCGGCACCTTAGTGGCAGTGTAGTGTACAACACCCCGGCACCTTAGTGGCAGTGTAGTGCACAACACCCCGGCACCTTAGTGGCAGTGTAGTGTACAACACCCCGGTGCCTTAGTGGGAGTGTAGTGTACAACACCCCGGCACCTTAGTGGCAGTGTAGTGTAGAACACCCCAGTGCCTTAGTGGCAGTGTAGTGTACAACACCCAGGCACCTTAGTGGCAGTGTAGTGTACAACACCCCGGCGCCTTAGTGGCAGTGTAGTGTACAACACCCCGGCACCTTAGTGGCAGTGTAGTGTACAACACCCCGGCACCTTAGTGGCAGTGTAGTGTACAACACCCCGGTGCCTTAGTGGGAGTGTAGTATACAACACCCCGGCACCTTAGTGGCAGTGTAGTGTACAACACCCCGGTGCCTTAGTGGCAGCGTAGTGAACAACACCCCGGTGCCTTAGTGGGAGTGTAGTGTACAACACCCCGGCGCCTTAGTGGCAGCGTAGTGTACAACACCCCGGTGCCTTAGTGGGAGTGTAGTGTACAACACCCCGGCGCCTTAGTGGGAGTGTAGTGTACAACACCCTGGTGCCTTAGTGGCAGTGTAGTGTACAACACCCCGGCACCTTAGTGGCAGCGTAGTGTACAACACCCCGGTGCCTTAGTGGCAGTGTAGTGTACAACACCCCGGCACCTTAGTGGCAGCGTAGTGTACAACACCCCGGTGCCTTAGTGGCAGTGTAGTGTACAACACCCCGGTGCCTTAGTGGGAGTGTAGTGTACAACACCCCGGCACCTTAGTGGCAGCGTAGTGTACAACACCCCGGCGCCTTAGTGGCAGCGTAGTGTACAACACCCCGGCACCTTAGTGGCAGCGTAGTGTACAACACCCCGGCACCTTAGTGGCAGCGTAGTGTACAACACCCCGGCACCTTAGTGGCAGCGTAGTGTACAACACCCCGGCGCCTTAGTGGCAGCGTAGTGTACAACACCCCGGCACCTTAGTGGCAGCGTAGTGTACAACACCCCGGCACCTTAGTGGCAGCGTAGTGTACAACACCCCGGCGCCTTAGTGGCAGCGTAGTGTACAACACCCCGGTTCCTTAGTGGCAGTGTAGTGTACAACACCCCGGCACCTTAGTGGCAGCGTAGTGTACAACACCCCGGTGCCTTAGTGGCAGTGTAGTGTACAACACCCCGGCACCTTAGTGGGAGTGTAGTGTACAACACCCCGGCACCTTAGTGGCAGCGTAGTGTACAACACCCCGGCACCTTAGTGGCAGCGTAGTGTACAACACCCCGGCACCTTAGTGGGAGTGTAGTGTACAACACCCCGGCACCTTAGTGGCAGCGTAGTGTACAACACCCCGGTGCCTTAGTGGCAGCGTAGTGTACAACACCCCGGTGCCTTAGTGGCAGTGTAGTGTACAACACCCCGGTGCCTTAGTGGGAGCGTAGTGTACAACACCCCGGCACCTTAGTGGCAGCGTAGTGTACAACACCCCGGTGCCTTAGTGGGAGTGTAGTGTACAACACCCCGGCACCTTAGTGGCAGCGTAGTGTACAACACCCCGGTGCCTTAGTGGCAGCGTAGTGTACAACACCCCGGCACCTTAGTGGCAGTGTTGTGTACAACACCCCGGCGCCTTAGTGGCAGCGTAGTGTACAACACCCCGGCGCCTTAGTGGGAGTGTAGTGTACAACACCCCGGCACCTTAGTGGCAGCGTAGTGTACAACACCCCGGCGCCTTAGTGGGAGTGTAGTGTACCACACCCCGGTGCCTTAGTGGGAGTGTAGTGTACAACACCCCGGCACCTTAGTGGCAGCGTAGTGTACAACACCCCGGCACCTTAGTGGGAGTGTAGTGTACAACACCCCGGCGCCTTAGTGGCAGCGTAGTGTACAACACCCCGGCACCTTAGTGGCAGTGCAGTGTACAACACCCCGGCGCCTTAGTGGGAGTGTAGTGTACAACACCCCGGCACCTTAGTGGCAGTGTAGTGTACAACACCCCGGTGCCTTAGTGGCAGCGTAGTGTACAACACCCCGGCACCTTAGTGGCAGCGTAGTGTACAACACCCCGGCGCCTTAGTGGCAGTGTAGTGTACAACACCCCGGTGCCTTAGTGGCAGCGTAGTGTACAACACCCCGGCACCTTAGTGGCAGTGTTGTGTACAACACCCCGGCGCCTTAGTGGCAGCGTAGTGTACAACACCCCGGCGCCTTAGTGGGAGTGTAGTGTACAACACCCCGGCACCTTAGTGGCAGCGTAGTGTACAACACCCCGGCGCCTTAGTGGGAGTGTAGTGTACAACACCCCGGTGCCTTAGTGGGAGTGTAGTGTACAACACCCCGGCACCTTAGTGGCAGCGTAGTGTACAACACCCCGGCACCTTAGTGGGAGTGTAGTGTACAACACCCCGGCGCCTTAGTGGCAGCGTAGTGTACAACACCCCGGCACCTTAGTGGCAGTGCAGTGTACAACACCCCGGCGCCTTAGTGGGAGTGTAGTGTACAACACCCCGGCACCTTAGTGGCAGTGTAGTGTACAACACCCCGGTGCCTTAGTGGCAGCGTAGTGTACAACACCCCGGCACCTTAGTGGCAGCGTAGTGTACAACACCCCGGCGCCTTAGTGGCAGTGTAGTGTACAACACCCCGGTGCCTTAGTGGCAGCGTAGTGTACAACACCCCGGCACCTTAGTGGGAGTGTAGTGTACAACACCCCGGCGCCTTAGTGGCAGTGTAGTGTACAACACCCCGGTGCCTTAGTGGCAGTGTAGTGTACAACACCCCGGCACCTTAGTGGGAGTGTAGTGTACAACACCCCGGCACCTTAGTGGCAGTGTAGTGTACAACACCCTGGCACCTTAGTGGCAGCGTAGTGTACAACACCCCGGTGCCTTAGTGGGAGTGTAGTGTACAACACCCCGGCACCTTAGTGGCAGCGTAGTGTACAACACCCCGGCACCTTAGTGGAAGTGTAGTGTACAACACCCCGGCGCCTTAGTGGGAGTGTAGTGTACAACACCCCGGCACCTTAGTGGCAGTGTAGTGTACAACACCCCGGCACCTTAGTGGCAGTGTAGTGCACAACACCCCGGCACCTTAGTGGCAGTGTAGTGTACAACACCCCGGTGCCTTAGTGGGAGTGTAGTGTACAACACCCCGGCACCTTAGTGGCAGTGTAGTGTAGAACACCCCAGTGCCTTAGTGGCAGTGTAGTGTACAACACCCAGGCACCTTAGTGGCAGTGTAGTGTACAACACCCCGGCGCCTTAGTGGCAGTGTAGTGTACAACACCCCGGCACCTTAGTGGCAGTGTAGTGTACAACACCCCGGCACCTTAGTGGCAGTGTAGTGTACAACACCCCGGTGCCTTAGTGGGAGTGTAGTATACAACACCCCGGCACCTTAGTGGCAGTGTAGTGTACAACACCCCGGTGCCTTAGTGGCAGCGTAGTGAACAACACCCCGGTGCCTTAGTGGGAGTGTAGTGTACAACACCCCGGCGCCTTAGTGGCAGCGTAGTGTACAACACCCCGGTGCCTTAGTGGGAGTGTAGTGTACAACACCCCGGCGCCTTAGTGGGAGTGTAGTGTACAACACCCTGGTGCCTTAGTGGCAGTGTAGTGTACAACACCCCGGCACCTTAGTGGCAGCGTAGTGTACAACACCCCGGTGCCTTAGTGGCAGTGTAGTGTACAACACCCCGGCACCTTAGTGGCAGCGTAGTGTACAACACCCCGGTGCCTTAGTGGCAGTGTAGTGTACAACACCCCGGTGCCTTAGTGGGAGTGTAGTGTACAACACCCCGGCACCTTAGTGGCAGCGTAGTGTACAACACCCCGGCGCCTTAGTGGCAGCGTAGTGTACAACACCCCGGCACCTTAGTGGCAGCGTAGTGTACAACACCCCGGCACCTTAGTGGCAGCGTAGTGTACAACACCCCGGCACCTTAGTGGCAGCGTAGTGTACAACACCCCGGCGCCTTAGTGGCAGCGTAGTGTACAACACCCCGGCACCTTAGTGGCAGCGTAGTGTACAACACCCCGGCACCTTAGTGGCAGCGTAGTGTACAACACCCCGGCGCCTTAGTGGCAGCGTAGTGTACAACACCCCGGTTCCTTAGTGGCAGTGTAGTGTACAACACCCCGGCACCTTAGTGGCAGCGTAGTGTACAACACCCCGGTGCCTTAGTGGCAGTGTAGTGTACAACACCCCGGCACCTTAGTGGGAGTGTAGTGTACAACACCCCGGCACCTTAGTGGCAGCGTAGTGTACAACACCCCGGCACCTTAGTGGCAGCGTAGTGTACAACACCCCGGCACCTTAGTGGGAGTGTAGTGTACAACACCCCGGCACCTTAGTGGCAGCGTAGTGTACAACACCCCGGTGCCTTAGTGGCAGCGTAGTGTACAACACCCCGGTGCCTTAGTGGCAGTGTAGTGTACAACACCCCGGTGCCTTAGTGGGAGCGTAGTGTACAACACCCCGGCACCTTAGTGGCAGCGTAGTGTACAACACCCCGGTGCCTTAGTGGGAGTGTACAACACCCCGGCACCTTAGTGGCAGCGTAGTGTACAACACCCCGGCGCCTTAGTGGCAGCGTAGTGTACAACACCCCGGTGCCTTAGTGGCAGTGTAGTGTACAACACCCCGGTGCCTTAGTGGGAGCGTAGTGTACAACACCCAGGCACCTTAGTGGCAGCGTAGTGTACAACACCCCGGTGCCTTAGTGGCAGCGTAGTGTACAACACCCCGGCACCTTAGTGGCAGCGTAGTGTACAACACCCCGGTGCCTTAGTGGCAGCGTAGTGTACAACACCCCGGCACCTTAGTGGCAGCGTAGTGTACAACACCCCGGTGCCTTAGTGGCAGCGTAGTGTACAACACCCCGGCGCCTTAGTGGCAGTGTAGTGTACAACACCCCAGCACCTTAGTGGCAGCGTAGTGTACAACACCCCGGTGCCTTAGTGGGAGTGTAGTGTACAACACCCCGGCACCTTAGTGGCAGTGTAGTGTACAACACCCCGGCACCTTAGTGGCAGCGTAGTGTACAACACCCCGGTGCCTTAGTGGCAGCGTAGTGTACAACACCCCGGTGCCTTAGTGGCAGCGTAGTGTACAACACCCCGGCACCTTAGTGGGAGTGTAGTGTACAACACCCCGGCACCTTAGTGGGAGCGTAGTGTACAACACCCCGGCGCCTTAGTGGCAGCGTAGTGTACAACACCCCGGTGCCTTAGTGGCAGCGTAGTGTACAACACCCCGGCGCCTTAGTGGCAGTGTAGTGTACAACACCCCGGCGCCTTAGTGGGAGTGTAGTGTACAACACCCCGGCGCCTTAGTGGCAGCGTAGTGTACAACACCCCAGCACCTTAGTGGGAGCGTAGTGTTCAACACCCCGGCGCCTTAGTGGGAGCGTAGTGTACAACACCCCGGCACCTTAGTGGCAGCGTAGTGTACAACACCCTGGTGCCTTAGTGGCAGCCTAGTGTACAACACCCCGGCACCTTAGTGGGAGTGTAGTGTACAACACCCCGGTGCCTTAGTGGCAGTGTAGTGTACAACACCCCGGCACCTTAGTGGGAGTGTAGTGTACAACACCCCGGCGCCTTAGTGGGAGTGTAGTGTACAACACCCCGGCGCCTTAGTGGCAGCGTAGTGTACAACACCCCGGCACCTTAGTGGCAGCGTAGTGTTCAACACCCCGGCGCCTTAGTGGCAGCGTAGTGTACAACACCCCGGCACCTTAGTGGCAGCGTAGTGTACAACACCCCGGCGCCTTAGTGGCAGTGTAGTGTACAACACCCCGGCACCTTAGTGGCAGCGTAGTGTACAACACCCCGGCACCTTAGTGGGAGTGTAGTGTACAACACCCCGGTGCCTTAGTGGCAGCGTAGTGTACAACACCCCGGCACCTTAGTGGCAGCGTAGTGTACAACACCCCGGCACCTTAGTGGGAGTGTAGTGTACAACACCCCAGTGCCTTAGTGGCAGCGTAGTGTACAACACCCCGGCGCCTTAGTGGCAGTGTAGTGTACAACACCCCGGCGCCTTAGTGGCAGTGTAGTGTACAACACCCCGGCACCTTAGTGGCAGCGTAGTGTACAACACCCCGGCGCCTTAGTGGGAGTGTAGTGTACAACACCCCGGTGCCTTAGTGGGAGTGTAGTGTACAACACCCCGGCACCTTAGTGGCAGCGTAGTGTACAACACCCCGGCACCTTAGTGGGAGTGTAGTGTACAACACCCCGGCGCCTTAGTGGCAGCGTAGTGTACAACACCCCGGCACCTTAGTGGCAGTGCAGTGTACAACACCCCGGCGCCTTAGTGGGAGTGTAGTGTACAACACTCCGGCACCTTAGTGGCAGTGTAGTGTACAACACCCCGGTGCCTTAGTGGCAGCGTAGTGTACAACACCCTGGCACCTTAGTGGCAGCGTAGTGTACAACACCCCGGCGCCTTAGTGGCAGTGTAGTGTACAACACCCCGGTGCCTTAGTGGCAGCGTAGTGTACAACACCCCGGCACCTTAGTGGGAGTGTAGTGTACAACACCCCGGCGCCTTAGTGGCAGTGTAGTGTACAACACCCCGGTGCCTTAGTGGCAGTGTAGTGTACAACACCCCGGCACCTTAGTGGGAGTGTAGTGTACAACACCCCGGCACCTTAGTGGCAGTGTAGTGTACAACACCCTGGCACCTTAGTGGCAGCGTAGTGTACAACACCCCAGTGCCTTAGTGGGAGTGTAGTGTACAACACCCCGGCACCTTAGTGGCAGCGTAGTGTACAACACCCCGGCACCTTAGTGGGAGTGTAGTGTACAACACCCCGGCGATTTAGTGGGAGTGTAGTGTACAACACCCCGGCACCTTAGTGGCAGTGTAGTGTACAACACCCCGGCACCTTAGTGGCAGTGTAGTGCACAACACCCCGGCACCTTAGTGGCAGTGTAGTGTACAACACCCCGGTGCCTTAGTGGGAGTGTAGTGTACAACACCCCGGCACCTTAGTGGCAGTGTAGTGTACAACACCCCAGTGCCTTAGTGGCAGTGTAGTGTACAACACCCCGGCACCTTAGTGGCAGTGTAGTGTACAACACCCCGGCGCCTTAGTGGCAGTGTAGTGTACAACACCCCGGCACCTTAGTGGCAGTGTAGTGTACAACACCCCGGCACCTTAGTGGCAGTGTAGTGTACAACACCCCGGTGCCTTAGTGGGAGTGTAGTGTACAACACCCCGGCACCTTAGTGGCAGTGTAGTGTACAACACCCCGGTGCCTTAGTGGCAGCGTAGTGTACAACACCCCGGTGCCTTAGTGGGAGTGTAGTGTACAACACCCCGGCGCCTTAGTGGCAGCGTAGTGTACAACACCCCGGTGCCTTAGTGGGAGTGTAGTGTACAACACCCCGGCGCCTTAGTGGGAGTGTAGTGTACAACACCCCGGTGCCTTAGTGGCAGTGTAGTGTACAACACCCCGGCACCTTAGTGGCAGCGTAGTGTACAACACCCCGGTGCCTTAGTGGCAGCGTAGTGTACAACACCCCGGTGCCTTAGTGGCAGCGTAGTGTACAACATCCCGGCACCTTAGTGGGAGTGTAGTGTACAACACCCCGGCACCTTAGTGGGAGCGTAGTGTACAACACCCCGGCGCCTTAGTGGCAGCGTAGTGTACAACACCCCGGTGCCTTAGTGGCAGCGTAGTGTACAACACCCCGGCGCCTTAGTGGCAGTGTAGTGTACAACACCCCGGCGCCTTAGTGGGAGTGTAGTGTACAACACCCCGGCGCCTTAGTGGCAGCGTAGTGTACAACACCCCAGCACCTTAGTGGGAGCGTAGTGTTCAACACCCCGGCGCCTTAGTGGGAGCGTAGTGTACAACACCCCGGCACCTTAGTGGCAGCGTAGTGTACAACACCCCGGCACCTTAGTGGGAGTGTAGTGTACAACACCCCGGCGATTTAGTGGGAGTGTAGTGTACAACACCCCGGCACCTTAGTGGCAGTGTAGTGTACAACACCCCGGCACCTTAGTGGCAGTGTAGTGCACAACACCCCGGCACCTTAGTGGCAGTGTAGTGTACAACACCCCGGTGCCTTAGTGGGAGTGTAGTGTACAACACCCCGGCACCTTAGTGGCAGTGTAGTGTACAACACCCCAGTGCCTTAGTGGCAGTGTAGTGTACAACACCCCGGCACCTTAGTGGCAGTGTAGTGTACAACACCCCGGCGCCTTAGTGGCAGTGTAGTGTACAACACCCCGGCACCTTAGTGGCAGTGTAGTGTACAACACCCCGGCACCTTAGTGGCAGTGTAGTGTACAACACCCCGGTGCCTTAGTGGGAGTGTAGTGTACAACACCCCGGCACCTTAGTGGCAGTGTAGTGTACAACACCCCGGTGCCTTAGTGGCAGCGTAGTGTACAACACCCCGGTGCCTTAGTGGGAGTGTAGTGTACAACACCCCGGCGCCTTAGTGGCAGCGTAGTGTACAACACCCCGGTGCCTTAGTGGGAGTGTAGTGTACAACACCCCGGCGCCTTAGTGGGAGTGTAGTGTACAACACCCCGGTGCCTTAGTGGCAGTGTAGTGTACAACACCCCGGCACCTTAGTGGCAACGTAGTGTACAACACCCCGGTGCCTTAGTGGCAGTGTAGTGTACAACACCCCGGCACGTTAGTGGCAGCGTAGTGTACAACACCCCGGTGCCTTAGTGGCAGTGTAGTGTACAACACCCCGGTGCCTTAGTGGGAGTGTAGTGTACAACACCCCGGCACCTTAGTGGCAGCGTAGTGTACAACACCCCGGTGCCTTAGTGGGAGTGTAGTGTACAACACCCCGGCACCTTAGTGGCAGCGTAGTGTACAACACCCCGGCGCCTTAGTGGCAGCGTAGTGTACAACACCCCGGCACCTTAGTGGCAGCGTAGTGTACAACACCCCGGCACCTTAGTGGCAGCGTAGTGTACAACACCCCGGCACCTTAGTGGCAGCGTAGTGTACAACACCCCGGCGCCTTTGTGGCAGCGTAGTGTACAACACCCCGGCACCTTAGTGGCAGCGTAGTGTACAACACCCCGGCACCTTAGTGGCAGCGTAGTGTACAACACCCCGGCGCCTTAGTGGCAGCGTAGTGTACAACACCCCGGTGCCTTAGTGGCAGTGTAGTGTACAACACCCCGGCACCTTAGTGGCAGCGTAGTGTACAACACCCCGGTGCCTTAGTGGCAGTGTAGTGTACAACACCCCGGCACCTTAGTGGGAGTGTAGTGTACAACACCCCGGCACCTTAGTGGCAGCGTAGTGTACAACACCCCGGCACCTTAGTGGCAGCGTAGTGTACAACACCCCGGCACCTTAGTGGGAGTGTAGTGTACAACACCCCGGCACCTTAGTGGCAGCGTAGTGTACAACACCCCGGTGCCTTAGTGGCAGGGTAGTGTACAACACCCCGGTGCCTTAGTGGCAGTGTAGTGTACAACACCCCGGTGCCTTAGTGGCAGCGTAGTGTACAACACCCCGGCACCTTAGTGGCAGCGTAGTGTACAACACCCCGGTGCCTTAGTGGGAGTGTAGTGTACAACACCCCGGCACCTTAGTGGCAGCGTAGTGTACAACACCCCGGCGCCTTAGTGGCAGCGTAGTGTACAACACCCCGGTGCCTTAGTGGCAGTGTAGTGTACAACACCCCAGTGCCTTAGTGGGAGCGTAGTGTACAACACCCAGGCACCTTAGTGGCAGCGTAGTGTACAACACCCCGGTGCCTTAGTGGCAGCGTAGTGTACAACACCCCGGTGCCTTAGTGGCAGCGTAGTGTACAACACCCCGGCGCCTTAGTGGGAGTGTAGTGTACAACACCCAGGCACCTTAGTGGCAGCGTAGTGTACAACACCCCGGTGCCTTAGTGGCAGCGTAGTGTACAACACCCCGGCACCTTAGTGGCAGCGTAGTGTACAACACCCCGGTGCCTTAGTGGCAGTGTAGTGTACAACACCCCGGCGCCTTAGTGGGAGTGTAGTGTACAACACCCCGGCACCTTAGTGGCAGCGTAGTGTACAACACCCCGGTGCCTTAGTGGCAGCGTAGTGTACAACACCCCGGCACCTTAGTGGCAGCGTAGTGTACAACACCCCGGTGCCTTAGTGGCAGTGTAGTGTACAACACCCCGGCGCCTTAGTGGGAGTGTAGTGTACAACACCCCGGCACCTTAGTGGCAGCGTAGTGTACAACACCCCGGTGCCTTAGTGGCAGCGTAGTGTACAACACCCCGGCACCTTAGTGGCAGCGTAGTGTACAACACCCCGGCACCTTAGTGGCAGCGTAGTGTACAACACCCCGGCACCTTAGTGGCAGCGTAGTGTACAACACCCCGGTGCCTTAGTGGGAGTGTAGTGTACAACACCCCGGCACCTTAGTGGCAGTGTAGTGTACAACACCCCGGCACCTTAGTGGCAGCGTAGTGTACAACACCCCGGTGCCTTAGTGGCAGCGTAGTGTACAACACCCCGGTGCCTTAGTGGCAGCGTAGTGTACAACATCCCGGCACCTTAGTGGGAGTGTAGTGTACAACACCCCGGCACCTTAGTGGCAGCGTAGTGTACAACACCCCGGCGCCTTAGTGGCAGTGTAGTGTACAACACCCCGGCACCTTAGTGGCAGCGTAGTGTACAACACCCCGGCACCTTAGTGGGAGTGTAGTGTACAACACCCCGGTGCCTTAGTGGCAGCGTAGTGTACAACACCCCGGCACCTTAGTGGCAGCGTAGTGTACAACACCCCGGCACCTTAGTGGGAGTGTAGTGTACAACACCCCAGTGCCTTAGTGGCAGCGTAGTGTACAACACCCCGGCGCCTTAGTGGCAGTGTAGTGTACAACACCCCGGCGCCTTAGTGGCAGTGTAGTGTACAACACCCCGGCGCCTTAGTGGCAGCGTAGTGTACAACACCGCGGCACCTTAGTGGCAGTGTAGTGTACAACACCCCGGCACCTTAGTGGCAGTGTAGTGTACAACACCCCGGCACCTTAGTGGCAGTGTAGTGTACAACACCCTGGCACCTTAGTGGCAGTGTAGTGTACAACACCCCGGCACCTTAGTGGCAGTGTAGTGTACAACACCCCGGTGCCTTAGTGGGACTGTAGTGTACAACACCCCGGCACCTTAGTGGCAGCGTAGTGTACAACACCCCGGTGCCTTACTGGGAGTGTAGTGTACAACACCCCGGCACCTTAGTGGCAGTGTAGTGTACAACACCCCGGCACCTTAGTGGCAGTGTAGTGTACAACACCCCGGCACCTTAGTGGGAGCGTAGTGTACAACACCCCGGCGCCTTAGTGGCTGCGTAGTGTACAACACCCCGGCGCCTTAGTGGCTGCGTAGTGTACAACACCCCGGCGCCTTAGTGGCAGCGTAGTGTACAACACCCCGGCACCTTAGTGGGAGTGTAGTGTACAACACCCCGGCACCTTAGTGGCAGCGTAGTGTACAACACCCCGGTGCCTTAGTGGCAGTGTAGTGTACAACACCCCGGCACCTTAGTGGCAGCGTAGTGTATAACACCCCGGCACCTTAGTGGCAGCGTAGTGTACAACACCCCGGCGCCTTAGTGGGAGTGTAGTGTACAACATCCCGGCACCTTAGTGGCAGTGTAGTGTACAACACCCCGGCACCTTAGTGGGAGTGTAGTGTACAACACCCCGGCGCCTTAGTGGCAGCGTAGTGTACAACACCCCAGCACCTTAGTTGGAGCGTAGTGTTCAACACCCCGGTGCCTTAGTGGCTTCTTCTTCTTGAGGTTATCTTGAGATGATTTCGGGGCTATTCTTTAGTGTCCCCGCGGCCCGGTCCTCGACCAGGCCTCCACCCCAGGAAGCAGCCCGTGACAGCTGACTAACTCCCAGGTACCTATTTACTGCTAGGTAACAGGGGCATTCAGGGTGAAAGAAACTTTGCCCATTTGTTTCTGCCTCGTGCGGGAATCGAACCCGCGCCACAGAATTACGAGTCCTGCGCGCTATCCACCAGGCCACGAGGCCCCTAGTGTAGTGTAGTGTACAACACCCCGGCACCTTAGTGGCAGCGTAGTGTACAACACCCCGGTGCCTTAGTGGGAGTGTAGTGTACAACACCCCGGCACCTTAGTGGCAGCGTAGTGTACAACACCCCGATGCCTTAGTGGCAGTGTAGTGTACAACACCCCGGCACCTTAGTGGGACTGTAGTGTACAACACCCCGGCGCCTTAGTGGGAGTGGAGTGTACAACACCCCGGCGCCTAAGTGGGAGTGTAGTGTACAACACCCCGGCACCTTAGTGGGAGTGTAGAGTACAACACCCCGGCGCCTTAGTGGGACTGTAGTGTACAACACCCCGGCACCTTAGTGGGAGTGTAGTGTACAACACCCCGGCACCTTAGTGGCAGCGTAGTGTACAACACCCCGGTGCCTTAGTGGCAGCGTAGTGTACAACACCCCGGCACCTTAGTGGCAGTGTAGTGTACAACACCCCGGCGCCTTAGTGGGAGTGTAGTGTACAACACCCTGGCACCTTAGTGGGAGTGTAGTGTACAACACCCCGGCACCTTAGTGGGACTGTAGTGTACAACACCCCGGCGCCTTAGTGGGAGTGTAGTGTACAACACCCCGGCGCCTAAGTGGGAGTGTAGTGTACAACACCCCGGCACCTTAGTGGGAGTGTAGTGTACAACACCCCGGCGCCTTAGTGGGACTGTAGTGTACAACACCCCGGCGCCTTAGTGGGAGTGTAGTGTACAACACCCTGGCGCCTTAGTGGGAGTGTAGTGTACAACACCCCGGCGCCTTAGTGGGAGTGTAGTGTACAACACCCCGGCGCCTTAGTGGGAGTGTAGTGTACAACACCCCGGCGCCTTAGTGGGAGTGTAGTGTACAACACCCCGGCGCCTTAGTGGGAGTGTAGTGTACAACACCCCGGCGCCTTAGTGGCAGCGTAGTGTACAACACCCCGGCACCTTAGTGGGAGTGTAGTGTACAACACCCCGGCACCTTAGTGGGAGTGTAGTGTACAACACCCCGGCGCCTTAGTGGGAGTGTAGTGTACAACACCCCGGCGCCTTAGTGGGAGTGTAGTGTACAACACCCCGGCACCTTAGTGGCAGCGTAGTGTACAACACCCCGGTGCCTTAGTGGCAGCGTAGTGTACAACACCCCGGCACCTTAGTGGCAGTGTAGTGTACAACACCCCGGCGCCTTAGTGGGAGTGTAGTGTACAACACCCCGGCACCTTAGTGGCAGCGTAGTGTACAACACCCTGGCACCTTAGTGGGAGCGTAGTGTACAACACCCCGGCGCCTTAGTGGCAGTGTAGTGTACAACACCCCGGCACCTTAGTGGCAGCGTAGTGTACAACACCCCGGCACCTTAGTGGCAGCGTAGTGTACAACACCCCGGCACCTTAGTGGCAGCGTAGTGTACAACACCCCGGCACCTTAGTGGCAGCGTAGTGTACAACACCCCGGCGCCTTAGTGGCAGCGTAGTGTACAACACCCCGGCACCTTAGTGGCAGCGTAGTGTACAACACCCCGGTGCCTTAGTGGGAGTGTAGTGTACAACACCCCGGCACCTTAGTGGGAGCGTAGTGTACAACACCCCGGCGCCTTAGTGGGAGTGTAGTGTACAACACCCTGGCACCTTAGTGGGAGCGTAGTGTACAACACCCCGGCGCCTTAGTGGCAGTGTAGTGTACAACACCCCGGTGCCTTAGTGGGAGTGTAGTGTACAACACCTTGGCACCTTAGTGGCAGCGTAGTGTACAACACCCCGGTGCCTTAGTGGGAGTGTAGTGTACAACACCCCGGTGCCTTAGTGGCAGCGTAGTGTACAATACCCCGGCACCTTAGTGGCAGTGTAGTGTACAACACCCCAGCACCTTAGTGGCAGCGTAGTGTACAACACCCCGGCACCTTAGTGGCAGTGTAGTGTACAACACCCCGGCACCTTAGTGGCAGCGTAGTGTACAACACCCCGGCGCCTTAGTGGGAGTGTAGTGTACAACACCCCGGCGCCTTAGTGGCAGCGTAGTGTACAACACCCCAGCACCTTAGTGGGAGCGTAGTGTTCAACACCCCGGCGCCTTAGTGGGAGCGTAGTGTACAACACCCCGGCACCTTAGTGGCAGCGTAGTGTACAACACCCTGGTGCCTTAGTGGCAGCGTAGTGTACAACACCCCGGCACCTTAGTGGGAGTGTACTGTACAACACCCCGGTGCCTTAGTGGCAGTGTAGTGTAGAACACCCCGGCACCTTAGTGGGAGTGTAGTGTACAACACCCCGGCGCCTTAGTGGGAGTGTAGTGTACAACACCCCGGCGCCTTAGTGGCAGCGTAGTGTACAACACCCCGGCACCTTAGTGGCAGCGTAGTGTTCAACACCCCGGCGCCTTAGTGGCAGCGTAGTGTACAACACCCCGGCACCTTAGTGGCAGCGTAGTGTACAACACCCCGGCGCCTTAGTGGCAGTGTAGTGTACAACACCCCGGCACCTTAGTGGCAGCGTAGTGTACAACACCCCGGCACCTTAGTGGGAGTGTAGTGTACAACACCCCGGTGCCTTAGTGGCAGCGTAGTGTACAACACCCCGGCACCTTAGTGGCAGCGTAGTGTACAACACCCCGGCACCTTAGTGGGAGTGTAGTGTACAACACCCCAGTGCCTTAGTGGCAGCGTAGTGTACAACACCCCGGCGCCTTAGTGGCAGTGTAGTGTACAACACCCCGGCGCCTTAGTGGCAGTGTAGTGTACAACACCCCGGCGCCTTAGTGGCAGCGTAGTGTACAACACCGCGGCACCTTAGTGGTAGTGTAGTGTACAACACCCCGGCACCTTAGTGGCAGTGTAGTGTACAACACCCCGGCACCTTAGTGGCAGTGTAGTGTACAACACCCTGGCACCTTAGTGGCAGTGTAGTGTACAACACCCCGGCACCTTAGTGGCAGTGTAGTGTACAACACCCCGGTGCCTTAGTGGGACTGTAGTGTACAACACCCCGGCACCTTAGTGGCAGCGTAGTGTACAACACCCCGGTGCCTTACTGGGAGTGTAGTGTACAACACCCCGGCACCTTAGTGGCAGTGTAGTGTACAACACCCCGGCACCTTAGTGGCAGTGTAGTGTACAACACCCCGGCACCTTAGTGGGAGCGTAGTGTACAACACCCCGGCGCCTTAGTGGCTGCGTAGTGTACAACACCCCGGCGCCTTAGTGGCTGCGTAGTGTACAACACCCCGGCGCCTTAGTGGCAGCGTAGTGTACAACACCCCGGCACCTTAGTGGGAGTGTAGTGTACAACACCCCGGCACCTTAGTGGCAGCGTAGTGTACAACACCCCGGTGCCTTAGTGGCAGTGTAGTGTACAACACCCCGGCACCTTAGTGGCAGCGTAGTGTATAACACCCCGGCACCTTAGTGGCAGCGTAGTGTACAACACCCCGGCGCCTTAGTGGGAGTGTAGTGTACAACATCCCGGCACCTTAGTGGCAGTGTAGTGTACAACACCCCGGCACCTTAGTGGCAGCGTAGTGTACAACACCCCGGCGCCTTAGTGGCAGTGTAGTGTACAACACCCCGGTGCCTTAGTGGCTTCTTCTTCTTGAGGTTATCTTGAGATGATTTCGGGGCTATTCTTTAGTGTCCCCGCGGCCCGGTCCTCGACCAGGCCTCCACCCCCAGGAAGCAGCCCGTGACAGCTGACTAACTCCCAGGTACCTATTTACTGCTAGGTAACAGGGGCATTCAGGGTGAAAGAAACTTTGCCCATTTGTTTCTGCCTCGTGCGGGAATCGAACCCGCGCCACAGAATTACGAGTCCTGCGCGCTATCCACCAGGCTACGAGGCCCCTAGTGTAGTGTAGTGTACAACACCCCGGCACCTTAGTGGCAGCGTAGTGTACAACACCCCGGTGCCTTAGTGGGAGTGTAGTGTACAACACCCCGGCACCTTAGTGGCAGCGTAGTGTACAACACCCCGATGCCTTAGTGGCAGTGTAGTGTACAACACCCCGGCACCTTAGTGGGACTGTAGTGTACAACACCCCGGCGCCTTAGTGGGAGTGGAGTGTACAACACCCCGGCGCCTAAGTGGGAGTGTAGTGTACAACACCCCGGCACCTTAGTGGGAGTGTAGAGTACAACACCCCGGCGCCTTAGTGGGACTGTAGTGTACAACACCCCGGCACCTTAGTGGGAGTGTAGTGTACAACACCCCGGCACCTTAGTGGCAGCGTAGTGTACAACACCCCGGTGCCTTAGTGGCAGCGTAGTGTACAACACCCCGGCACCTTAGTGGCAGTGTAGTGTACAACACCCCGGCGCCTTAGTGGGAGTGTAGTGTACAACACCCTGGCACCTTAGTGGGAGTGTAGTGTACAACACCCCGGCACCTTAGTGGGACTGTAGTGTACAACACCCCGGCGCCTTAGTGGGAGTGTAGTGTACAACACCCCGGCGCCTAAGTGGGAGTGTAGTGTACAACACCCCGGCACCTTAGTGGGAGTGTAGTGTACAACACCCCGGCGCCTTAGTGGGACTGTAGTGTACAACACCCCGGCGCCTTAGTGGGAGTGTAGTGTACAACACCCTGGCGCCTTAGTGGGAGTGTAGTGTACAACACCCCGGCGCCTTAGTGGGAGTGTAGTGTACAACACCCCGGCGCCTTAGTGGGAGTGTAGTGTACAACACCCCGGCGCCTTAGTGGGAGTGTAGTGTACAACACCCCGGCGCCTTAGTGGGAGTGTAGTGTACAACACCCCGGCGCCTTAGTGGCAGCGTAGTGTACAACACCCCGGCACCTTAGTGGGAGTGTAGTGTACAACACCCCGGCACCTTAGTGGGAGTGTAGTGTACAACACCCCGGCGCCTTAGTGGGAGTGTAGTGTACAACACCCCGGCGCCTTAGTGGGAGTGTAGTGTACAACACCCCGGCACCTTAGTGGCAGCGTAGTGTACAACACCCCGGTGCCTTAGTGGCAGCGTAGTGTACAACACCCCGGCACCTTAGTGGCAGTGTAGTGTACAACACCCCGGCGCCTTAGTGGGAGTGTAGTGTACAACACCCCGGCACCTTAGTGGCAGCGTAGTGTACAACACCCTGGCACCTTAGTGGGAGCGTAGTGTACAACACCCCGGCGCCTTAGTGGCAGTGTAGTGTACAACACCCCGGCACCTTAGTGGCAGCGTAGTGTACAACACCCCGGCACCTTAGTGGAAGTGTAGTGTACAACACCCCGGCGCCTTAGTGGGAGTGTAGTGTACAACACCCCGGCACCTTAGTGGCAGTGTAGTGTACAACACCCCGGCACCTTAGTGGCAGTGTAGTGCACAACACCCCGGCACCTTAGTGGCAGTGTAGTGTACAACACCCCGGTGCCTTAGTGGGAGTGTAGTGTACAACACCCCGGCACCTTAGTGGCAGTGTAGTGTAGAACACCCCAGTGCCTTAGTGGCAGTGTAGTGTACAACACCCAGGCACCTTAGTGGCAGTGTAGTGTACAACACCCCGGCGCCTTAGTGGCAGTGTAGTGTACAACACCCCGGCACCTTAGTGGCAGTGTAGTGTACAACACCCCGGCACCTTAGTGGCAGTGTAGTGTACAACACCCCGGTGCCTTAGTGGGAGTGTAGTATACAACACCCCGGCACCTTAGTGGCAGTGTAGTGTACAACACCCCGGTGCCTTAGTGGCAGCGTAGTGAACAACACCCCGGTGCCTTAGTGGGAGTGTAGTGTACAACACCCCGGCGCCTTAGTGGCAGCGTAGTGTACAACACCCCGGTGCCTTAGTGGGAGTGTAGTGTACAACACCCCGGCGCCTTAGTGGGAGTGTAGTGTACAACACCCTGGTGCCTTAGTGGCAGTGTAGTGTACAACACCCCGGCACCTTAGTGGCAGCGTAGTGTACAACACCCCGGTGCCTTAGTGGCAGTGTAGTGTACAACACCCCGGCACCTTAGTGGCAGCGTAGTGTACAACACCCCGGTGCCTTAGTGGCAGTGTAGTGTACAACACCCCGGTGCCTTAGTGGGAGTGTAGTGTACAACACCCCGGCACCTTAGTGGCAGCGTAGTGTACAACACCCCGGCGCCTTAGTGGCAGCGTAGTGTACAACACCCCGGCACCTTAGTGGCAGCGTAGTGTACAACACCCCGGCACCTTAGTGGCAGCGTAGTGTACAACACCCCGGCACCTTAGTGGCAGCGTAGTGTACAACACCCCGGCGCCTTAGTGGCAGCGTAGTGTACAACACCCCGGCACCTTAGTGGCAGCGTAGTGTACAACACCCCGGCACCTTAGTGGCAGCGTAGTGTACAACACCCCGGCGCCTTAGTGGCAGCGTAGTGTACAACACCCCGGTTCCTTAGTGGCAGTGTAGTGTACAACACCCCGGCACCTTAGTGGCAGCGTAGTGTACAACACCCCGGTGCCTTAGTGGCAGTGTAGTGTACAACACCCCGGCACCTTAGTGGGAGTGTAGTGTACAACACCCCGGCACCTTAGTGGCAGCGTAGTGTACAACACCCCGGCACCTTAGTGGCAGCGTAGTGTACAACACCCCGGCACCTTAGTGGGAGTGTAGTGTACAACACCCCGGCACCTTAGTGGCAGCGTAGTGTACAACACCCCGGTGCCTTAGTGGCAGCGTAGTGTACAACACCCGGTGCCTTAGTGGCAGTGTAGTGTACAACACCCCGGTGCCTTAGTGGGAGCGTAGTGTACAACACCCCGGCACCTTAGTGGCAGCGTAGTGTACAACACCCCGGTGCCTTAGTGGGAGTGTACAACACCCCGGCACCTTAGTGGCAGCGTAGTGTACAACACCCCGGCGCCTTAGTGGCAGCGTAGTGTACAACACCCCGGTGCCTTAGTGGCAGTGTAGTGTACAACACCCCGGTGCCTTAGTGGGAGCGTAGTGTACAACACCCAGGCACCTTAGTGGCAGCGTAGTGTACAACACCCCGGTGCCTTAGTGGCAGCGTAGTGTACAACACCCCGGCACCTTAGTGGCAGCGTAGTGTACAACACCCCGGTGCCTTAGTGGCAGCGTAGTGTACAACACCCCGGCACCTTAGTGGCAGCGTAGTGTACAACACCCCGGTGCCTTAGTGGCAGCGTAGTGTACAACACCCCGGCGCCTTAGTGGCAGTGTAGTGTACAACACCCCAGCACCTTAGTGGCAGCGTAGTGTACAACACCCCGGTGCCTTAGTGGGAGTGTAGTGTACAACACCCCGGCACCTTAGTGGCAGTGTAGTGTACAACACCCCGGCACCTTAGTGGCAGCGTAGTGTACAACACCCCGGTGCCTTAGTGGCAGCGTAGTGTACAACACCCCGGTGCCTTAGTGGCAGCGTAGTGTACAACACCCCGGCACCTTAGTGGGAGTGTAGTGTACAACACCCCGGCACCTTAGTGGGAGCGTAGTGTACAACACCCCGGCGCCTTAGTGGCAGCGTAGTGTACAACACCCCGGTGCCTTAGTGGCAGCGTAGTGTACAACACCCCGGCGCCTTAGTGGCAGTGTAGTGTACAACACCCCGGCGCCTTAGTGGGAGTGTAGTGTACAACACCCCGGCGCCTTAGTGGCAGCGTAGTGTACAACACCCCAGCACCTTAGTGGGAGCGTAGTGTTCAACACCCCGGCGCCTTAGTGGGAGCGTAGTGTACAACACCCCGGCACCTTAGTGGCAGCGTAGTGTACAACACCCTGGTGCCTTAGTGGCAGCCTAGTGTACAACACCCCGGCACCTTAGTGGGAGTGTAGTGTACAACACCCCGGTGCCTTAGTGGCAGTGTAGTGTACAACACCCCGGCACCTTAGTGGGAGTGTAGTGTACAACACCCCGGCGCCTTAGTGGGAGTGTAGTGTACAACACCCCGGCGCCTTAGTGGCAGCGTAGTGTACAACACCCCGGCACCTTAGTGGCAGCGTAGTGTTCAACACCCCGGCGCCTTAGTGGCAGCGTAGTGTACAACACCCCGGCACCTTAGTGGCAGCGTAGTGTACAACACCCCGGCGCCTTAGTGGCAGTGTAGTGTACAACACCCCGGCACCTTAGTGGCAGCGTAGTGTACAACACCCCGGCACCTTAGTGGGAGTGTAGTGTACAACACCCCGGTGCCTTAGTGGCAGCGTAGTGTACAACACCCCGGCACCTTAGTGGCAGCGTAGTGTACAACACCCCGGCACCTTAGTGGGAGTGTAGTGTACAACACCCCAGTGCCTTAGTGGCAGCGTAGTGTACAACACCCCGGCGCCTTAGTGGCAGTGTAGTGTACAACACCCCGGCGCCTTAGTGGCAGTGTAGTGTACAACACCCCGGCACCTTAGTGGCAGCGTAGTGTACAACACCCCGGCGCCTTAGTGGGAGTGTAGTGTACAACACCCCGGTGCCTTAGTGGGAGTGTAGTGTACAACACCCCGGCACCTTAGTGGCAGCGTAGTGTACAACACCCCGGCACCTTAGTGGGAGTGTAGTGTACAACACCCCGGCGCCTTAGTGGCAGCGTAGTGTACAACACCCCGGCACCTTAGTGGCAGTGCAGTGTACAACACCCCGGCGCCTTAGTGGGAGTGTAGTGTACAACACTCCGGCACCTTAGTGGCAGTGTAGTGTACAACACCCCGGTGCCTTAGTGGCAGCGTAGTGTACAACACCCTGGCACCTTAGTGGCAGCGTAGTGTACAACACCCCGGCGCCTTAGTGGCAGTGTAGTGTACAACACCCCGGTGCCTTAGTGGCAGCGTAGTGTACAACACCCCGGCACCTTAGTGGGAGTGTAGTGTACAACACCCCGGCGCCTTAGTGGCAGTGTAGTGTACAACACCCCGGTGCCTTAGTGGCAGTGTAGTGTACAACACCCCGGCACCTTAGTGGGAGTGTAGTGTACAACACCCCGGCACCTTAGTGGCAGTGTAGTGTACAACACCCTGGCACCTTAGTGGCAGCGTAGTGTACAACACCCCAGTGCCTTAGTGGGAGTGTAGTGTACAACACCCCGGCACCTTAGTGGCAGCGTAGTGTACAACACCCCGGCACCTTAGTGGGAGTGTAGTGTACAACACCCCGGCGATTTAGTGGGAGTGTAGTGTACAACACCCCGGCACCTTAGTGGCAGTGTAGTGTACAACACCCCGGCACCTTAGTGGCAGTGTAGTGCACAACACCCCGGCACCTTAGTGGCAGTGTAGTGTACAACACCCCGGTGCCTTAGTGGGAGTGTAGTGTACAACACCCCGGCACCTTAGTGGCAGTGTAGTGTACAACACCCCAGTGCCTTAGTGGCAGTGTAGTGTACAACACCCCGGCACCTTAGTGGCAGTGTAGTGTACAACACCCCGGCGCCTTAGTGGCAGTGTAGTGTACAACACCCCGGCACCTTAGTGGCAGTGTAGTGTACAACACCCCGGCACCTTAGTGGCAGTGTAGTGTACAACACCCCGGTGCCTTAGTGGGAGTGTAGTGTACAACACCCCGGCACCTTAGTGGCAGTGTAGTGTACAACACCCCGGTGCCTTAGTGGCAGCGTAGTGTACAACACCCCGGTGCCTTAGTGGGAGTGTAGTGTACAACACCCCGGCGCCTTAGTGGCAGCGTAGTGTACAACACCCCGGTGCCTTAGTGGGAGTGTAGTGTACAACACCCCGGCGCCTTAGTGGGAGTGTAGTGTACAACACCCCGGTGCCTTAGTGGCAGTGTAGTGTACAACACCCCGGCACCTTAGTGGCAGCGTAGTGTACAACACCCCGGTGCCTTAGTGGCAGCGTAGTGTACAACACCCCGGTGCCTTAGTGGCAGCGTAGTGTACAACATCCCGGCACCTTAGTGGGAGTGTAGTGTACAACACCCCGGCACCTTAGTGGGAGCGTAGTGTACAACACCCCGGCGCCTTAGTGGCAGCGTAGTGTACAACACCCCGGTGCCTTAGTGGCAGCGTAGTGTACAACACCCCGGCGCCTTAGTGGCAGTGTAGTGTACAACACCCCGGCGCCTTAGTGGGAGTGTAGTGTACAACACCCCGGCGCCTTAGTGGCAGCGTAGTGTACAACACCCCAGCACCTTAGTGGGAGCGTAGTGTTCAACACCCCGGCGCCTTAGTGGGAGCGTAGTGTACAACACCCCGGCACCTTAGTGGCAGCGTAGTGTACAACACCCCGGCACCTTAGTGGGAGTGTAGTGTACAACACCCCGGCGATTTAGTGGGAGTGTAGTGTACAACACCCCCGGCACCTTAGTGGCAGTGTAGTGTACAACACCCCGGCACCTTAGTGGCAGTGTAGTGCACAACACCCCGGCACCTTAGTGGCAGTGTAGTGTACAACACCCCGGTGCCTTAGTGGGAGTGTAGTGTACAACACCCCGGCACCTTAGTGGCAGTGTAGTGTACAACACCCCAGTGCCTTAGTGGCAGTGTAGTGTACAACACCCCGGCACCTTAGTGGCAGTGTAGTGTACAACACCCCGGCGCCTTAGTGGCAGTGTAGTGTACAACACCCCGGCACCTTAGTGGCAGTGTAGTGTACAACACCCCGGCACCTTAGTGGCAGTGTAGTGTACAACACCCCGGTGCCTTAGTGGGAGTGTAGTGTACAACACCCCGGCACCTTAGTGGCAGTGTAGTGTACAACACCCCGGTGCCTTAGTGGCAGCGTAGTGTACAACACCCCGGTGCCTTAGTGGGAGTGTAGTGTACAACACCCCGGCGCCTTAGTGGCAGCGTAGTGTACAACACCCCGGTGCCTTAGTGGGAGTGTAGTGTACAACACCCCGGCGCCTTAGTGGGAGTGTAGTGTACAACACCCGGTGCCTTAGTGGCAGTGTAGTGTACAACACCCCGGCACCTTAGTGGCAACGTAGTGTACAACACCCCCGGTGCCTTAGTGGCAGTGTAGTGTACAACACCCCGGCACGTTAGTGGCAGCGTAGTGTACAACACCCCGGTGCCTTAGTGGCAGTGTAGTGTACAACACCCCGGTGCCTTAGTGGGAGTGTAGTGTACAACACCCCGGCACCTTAGTGGCAGCGTAGTGTACAACACCCGGTGCCTTAGTGGGAGTGTAGTGTACAACACCCCGGCACCTTAGTGGCAGCGTAGTGTACAACACCCCGGCGCCTTAGTGGCAGCGTAGTGTACAACACCCGGCACCTTAGTGGCAGCGTAGTGTACAACACCCCGGCACCTTAGTGGCAGCGTAGTGTACAACACCCCGGCACCTTAGTGGCAGCGTAGTGTACAACACCCCGGCGCCTTTGTGGCAGCGTAGTGTACAACACCCCGGCACCTTAGTGGCAGCGTAGTGTACAACACCCCGGCACCTTAGTGGCAGCGTAGTGTACAACACCCCGGCGCCTTAGTGGCAGCGTAGTGTACAACACCCCGGTGCCTTAGTGGCAGTGTAGTGTACAACACCCCGGCACCTTAGTGGCAGCGTAGTGTACAACACCCCGGTGCCTTAGTGGCAGTGTAGTGTACAACACCCCGGCACCTTAGTGGGAGTGTAGTGTACAACACCCCGGCACCTTAGTGGCAGCGTAGTGTACAACACCCCGGCACCTTAGTGGCAGCGTAGTGTACAACACCCCGGCACCTTAGTGGGAGTGTAGTGTACAACACCCGGCACCTTAGTGGCAGCGTAGTGTACAACACCCCGGTGCCTTAGTGGCAGGGTAGTGTACAACACCCCGGTGCCTTAGTGGCAGTGTAGTGTACAACACCCCGGTGCCTTAGTGGCAGCGTAGTGTACAACACCCCGGCACCTTAGTGGCAGCGTAGTGTACAACACCCCGGTGCCTTAGTGGGAGTGTAGTGTACAACACCCCGGCACCTTAGTGGCAGCGTAGTGTACAACACCCCGGCGCCTTAGTGGCAGCGTAGTGTACAACACCCGGTGCCTTAGTGGCAGTGTAGTGTACAACACCCAGTGCCTTAGTGGGAGCGTAGTGTACAACACCCAGGCACCTTAGTGGCAGCGTAGTGTACAACACCCCGGTGCCTTAGTGGCAGCGTAGTGTACAACACCCCGGTGCCTTAGTGGCAGCGTAGTGTACAACACCCCGGCGCCTTAGTGGGAGTGTAGTGTACAACCACCCAGGCACCTTAGTGGCAGCGTAGTGTACAACACCCCGGTGCCTTAGTGGCAGCGTAGTGTACAACACCCCGGCACCTTAGTGGCAGCGTAGTGTAACAACACCCCGGTGCCTTAGTGGCAGTGTAGTGTACAACACCCCGGCGGCCTTAGTGGGAGTGTAGTGTACAACACCCCGGCACCTTAGTGGCAGCGTAGTGTACAACACCCCGGTGCCTTAGTGGCAGCGTAGTGTACAACACCCCGGCACCTTAGTGGCAGCGTAGTGTACAACACCCCGGTGCCTTAGTGGCAGCGTAGTGTACAACACCCCGGCGCCTTAGTGGGAGTGTAGTGTACAACACCCCGGCACCTTAGTGGCAGCGTAGTGTACAACACCCCGGTGCCTTAGTGGCAGCGTAGTGTACAACACCCCGGCACCTTAGTGGCAGCGTAGTGTACAACACCCGGCACCTTAGTGGCAGCGTAGTGTACAACACCCCGGCACCTTAGTGGCAGCGTAGTGTACAACACCCCGGTGCCTTAGTGGGAGTGTAGTGTACAACACCCCGGCACCTTAGTGGCAGTGTAGTGTACAACACCCCGGCACCTTAGTGGCAGCGTAGTGTACAACACCCCGGTGCCTTAGTGGCAGCGTAGTGTACAACACCCCGGTGCCTTAGTGGCAGCGTAGTGTACAACATCCCGGCACCTTAGTGGGAGTGTAGTGTACAACACCCCGGCACCTTAGTGGCAGCGTAGTGTACAACACCCCGGCGCCTTAGTGGCAGTGTAGTGTACAACACCCGGCACCTTAGTGGCAGCGTAGTGTACAACACCCCGGCACCTTAGTGGGAGTGTAGTGTACAACACCCCGGTGCCTTAGTGGCAGCGTAGTGTACAACACCCCGGCACCTTAGTGGCAGCGTAGTGTACAACACCCCGGCACCTTAGTGGGAGTGTAGTGTACAACACCCCAGTGCCTTAGTGGCAGCGGTAGTGTACAACACCCCGGCGCCTAGTGGCAGTGTAGTGTACAACACCCCGGCGCCTTAGTGGCAGTGTTAGTGTACAACACCCCGGCGCCTTAGTGGCAGCGTAGTGTAACAACACCGCGGCACCTTAGTGGCAGTGTAGTGTACAACACCCCGGCACCTTAGTGGCAGTGTAGTGTACAACACCCCGGCACCTTAGTGCAGTGTAGTGTACAACACCCTGGCACCTTAGTGGCAGTGTAGGTGTACAACACCCGGCACCTTAGTGGCAGTGTAGTGTACACACCCCCGGTGCCTTAGTGGGACTGTAGTGTACAACACCCCGGCACCTTAGTGGCAGCGTAGTGTACAACCACCCGGTGCCTTACTGGGAGTGTAGTGTCCAACACCCCGGACCTTAGTGGCAGTGTAGTGTACAACACCCCGGCACCTTAGTGGCAGTGTAGTGTACAACACCCGGCACCTTAGTGGGAGCGTAGTGTACAACCACCCCGGCGCCTTAGTGGCTGCGTAGTGTACAACACCCCGGCGCCTTAGTGGCTGCGTAGTGTACAACACCCCGGCGCCTTAGTGGCAGCGTAGTGTACAACACCCCGGCACCTTAGTGGGAGTGTAGTGTACAACACCCCGGCACCTTAGTGGCAGCGTAGTGTACAACACCCCGGTGCCTTAGTGGCAGTGTAGTGTACAACACCCGGCACCTTAGTGGCAGCGTAGTGTATAACACCCCGGCACCTTAGTGGCAGCGTAGTGTACAAACACCCCGGCGCCTTAGTGGGAGTGTAGTGTACAACATCCCGGCACCTTAGTGGCAGTGTAGTGTACAACACCTCCGGCACCTTAGTGGGAGTGTAGTGTACAACACCCCGGCGCCTTAGTGGCAGCGTAGTGTACAACACCCCAGCACCTTAGTTGGAGCGTAGTGTTCAACACCCCGGTGCCTTAGTGGCTTCTTCTTCTTGAGGTTATCTTGAGATGATTTCGGGGCTATTCTTTAGTGTCCCCGCGGCCCGGTCCTCGACCAGGCCTCCCACCCCCAGGAAGCAGCCCGTGACAGCTGACTAACTCCCAGGTACCATATTTACTGCTAGGTAACAGGGGCATTCAGGGTGAAAGAAACTTTGCCCATTTGTTTCTGCCTCGTGCGGGAATCGAACCCGCGCCACAGAATTACGAGTCCTGCGCGCTATCCACCAGGCCACGAGGCCCCTAGTGTAGTGTAGTGTACAACACCCCGGCACCTTAGTGGCAGCGTAGTGTACAACACCCCGGTGCCTTAGTGGGAGTGTAGTGTACAACACCCCGGCACCTTAGTGGCAGCGTAGTGTACAACACCCCGATGCCTTAGTGGCAGTGTAGTGTACAACACCCCGGCACCTTAGTGGGACTGTAGTGTACAACACCCCGGCGCCTTAGTGGGAGTGGAGTGTACAACACCCCGGCGCCTAAGTGGGAGTGTAGTGTACAACACCCCGGCACCTTAGTGGGAGTGTAGAGTACAACACCCCGGCGCCTTAGTGGGACTGTAGTGTACAACACCCCGGCACCTTAGTGGGAGTGTAGTGTACAACACCCCGGCACCTTAGTGGCAGCGTAGTGTACAACACCCCGGTGCCTTAGTGGCAGCGTAGTGTACAACACCCCGGCACCTTAGTGGCAGTGTAGTGTACAACACCCCGGCGCCTTAGTGGGAGTGTAGTGTACAACACCCTGGCACCTTAGTGGGAGTGTAGTGTACAACACCCCGGCACCTTAGTGGGACTGTAGTGTACAACACCCCGGCGCCTTAGTGGGAGTGTAGTGTACAACACCCCGGCGCCTAAGTGGGAGTGTAGTGTACAACACCCCGGCACCTTAGTGGGAGTGTAGTGTACAACACCCCGGCGCCTTAGTGGGACTGTAGTGTACAACACCCCGGCGCCTTAGTGGGAGTGTAGTGTACAACACCCTGGCGCCTTAGTGGGAGTGTAGTGTACAACACCCCGGCGCCTTAGTGGGAGTGTAGTGTACAACACCCCGGCGCCTTAGTGGGAGTGTAGTGTACAACACCCCGGCGCCTTAGTGGGAGTGTAGTGTACAACACCCCGGCGCCTTAGTGGGAGTGTAGTGTACAACACCCCGGCGCCTTAGTGGCAGCGTAGTGTACAACACCCCGGCACCTTAGTGGGAGTGTAGTGTACAACACCCCGGCACCTTAGTGGGAGTGTAGTGTACAACACCCCGGCGCCTTAGTGGGAGTGTAGTGTACAACACCCCGGCGCCTTAGTGGGAGTGTAGTGTACAACACCCCGGCACCTTAGTGGCAGCGTAGTGTACAACACCCCGGTGCCTTAGTGGCAGCGTAGTGTACAACACCCCGGCACCTTAGTGGCAGTGTAGTGTACAACACCCCGGCGCCTTAGTGGGAGTGTAGTGTACAACACCCCGGCACCTTAGTGGCAGCGTAGTGTACAACACCCTGGCACCTTAGTGGGAGCGTAGTGTACAACACCCCGGCGCCTTAGTGGCAGTGTAGTGTACAACACCCGGCACCTTAGTGGCAGCGTAGTGTACAACACCCCGGCACCTTAGTGGCAGCGTAGTGTACAACACCCCGGCACCTTAGTGGCAGCGTAGTGTACAACACCCCGGCACCTTAGTGGCAGCGTAGTGTACAACACCCCGGCGCCTTAGTGGCAGCGTAGTGTACAACACCCCGGCACCTTAGTGGCAGCGTAGTGTACAACACCCCGGTGCCTTAGTGGGAGTGTAGTGTACAACACCCCGGCACCTTAGTGGGAGCGTAGTGTACAACACCCCGGCGCCTTAGTGGGAGTGTAGTGTACAACACCCTGGCACCTTAGTGGGAGCGTAGTGTACAACACCCCGGCGCCTTAGTGGCAGTGTAGTGTACAACACCCCGGTGCCTTAGTGGGAGTGTAGTGTACAACACCTTGGCACCTTAGTGGCAGCGTAGTGTACAACACCCCGGTGCCTTAGTGGGAGTGTAGTGTACAACACCCCGGTGCCTTAGTGGCAGCGTAGTGTACAATACCCCGGCACCTTAGTGGCAGTGTAGTGTACAACACCCCAGCACCTTAGTGGCAGCGTAGTGTACAACACCCCGGCACCTTAGTGGCAGTGTAGTGTACAACACCCGGCACCTTAGTGGCAGCGTAGTGTACAACACCCCGGCGCCTTAGTGGGAGTGTAGTGTACAACACCCCGGCGCCTTAGTGGCAGCGTAGTGTACAACACCCCAGCACCTTAGTGGGAGCGTAGTGTTCAACACCCCGGCGCCTTAGTGGGAGCGTAGTGTACAACACCCCGGCACCTTAGTGGCAGCGTAGTGTACAACACCCTGGTGCCTTAGTGGCAGCGTAGTGTACAACACCCCGGCACCTTAGTGGGAGTGTACTGTACAACACCCCGGTGCCTTAGTGGCAGTGTAGTGTAGAACACCCCGGCACCTTAGTGGGAGTGTAGTGTACAACACCCCGGCGCCTTAGTGGGAGTGTAGTGTACAACACCCCGGCGCCTTAGTGGCAGCGTAGTGTACAACACCCCGGCACCTTAGTGGCAGCGTAGTGTTCAACACCCCGGCGCCTTAGTGGCAGCGTAGTGTACAACACCCCGGCACCTTAGTGGCAGCGTAGTGTACAACACCCCGGCGCCTTAGTGGCAGTGTAGTGTACAACACCCCGGCACCTTAGTGGCAGCGTAGTGTACAACACCCCGGCACCTTAGTGGGAGTGTAGTGTACAACACCCCGGTGCCTTAGTGGCAGCGTAGTGTACAACACCCCGGCACCTTAGTGGCAGCGTAGTGTACAACACCCCGGCACCTTAGGGAGTGTAGTGTACAACACCCCAGTGCCTTAGTGGCAGCGTAGTGTACAACACCCCGGCGCCTTAGTGGCAGTGTAGTGTACAACACCCCGGCGCCTTAGTGGCAGTGTAGTGTACAACACCCCGGCGCCTTAGTGGCAGCGTAGTGTACAACACCGCGGCACCTTAGTGGTAGTGTAGTGTACAACACCCCGGCACCTTAGTGGCAGTGTAGTGTACAACACCCCGGCACCTTAGTGGCAGTGTAGTGTACAACACCCTGGCACCTTAGTGGCAGTGTAGTGTACAACACCCCGGCACCTTAGTGGCAGTGTAGTGTACAACACCCCGGTGCCTTAGTGGGACTGTAGTGTACAACACCCCGGCACCTTAGTGGCAGCGTAGTGTACAACACCCCGGTGCCTTACTGGGAGTGTAGTGTACAACACCCCGGCACCTTAGTGGCAGTGTAGTGTACAACACCCCGGCACCTTAGTGGCAGTGTAGTGTACAACACCCCGGCACCTTAGTGGGAGCGTAGTGTACAACACCCCGGCGCCTTAGTGCTGCGTAGTGTACAACACCCCGGCGCCTTAGTGGCTGCGTAGTGTACAACACCCCGGCGCCTTAGTGGCAGCGTAGTGTACAACACCCCGGCACCTTAGTGGGAGTGTAGTGTACAACACCCCGGCACCTTAGTGGCAGCGTAGTGTACAACACCCCGTGCCTTAGTGGCAGTGTAGTGTACAACACCCCGGCACCTTAGTGGCAGCGTAGTGTATAACACCCCGGCACCTTAGTGGCAGCGTAGTGTACAACACCCCGGCGCCTTAGTGGGAGTGTAGTGTACAACATCCCGGCACCTTAGTGGCAGTGTAGTGTACAACACCCCGGCACCTTAGTGGCAGCGTAGTGTACAACACCCCGGCGCCTTAGTGGCAGTGTAGTGTACAACACCCCGGTGCCTTAGTGGCTTCTTCTTCTTGAGGTTATCTTGAGATGATTTCGGGGCTATTCTTTAGTGTCCCCGCGGCCCGGTCCTCGACCAGGCCTCCACCCCAGGAAGCAGCCCGTGACAGCTGACTAACTCCCAGGTACCTATTTACTGCTAGGTAACAGGGGCATTCAGGGTGAAAGAAACTTTGCCCATTTGTTTCTGCCTCGTGCGGGAATCGAACCCGCGCCACAGAATTACGAGTCCTGCGCGCTATCCACCAGGCTACGAGGCCCCTAGTGTAGTGTAGTGTACAACACCCCGGCACCTTAGTGGCAGCGTAGTGTACAACACCCCGGTGCCTTAGTGGGAGTGTAGTGTACAACACCCGGCACCTTAGTGGCAGCGTAGTGTACAACACCCCGATGCCTAGTGGCAGTGTAGTGTACAACACCCCGGCACCTTAGTGGGACTGTAGTGTACACACCCCGGCGCCTTAGTGGGAGTGGAGTGTACAACACCCCGGCGCCTAGTGGGAGTGTAGTGTACAACACCCCGGCACCTTAGTGGGAGTGTAGAGTACAACACCCCGGCGCCTTAGTGGGACTGTAGTGTACAACACCCCGGCACCTTAGTGGGAGTGTAGTGTACAACACCCCGGCACCTTAGTGGCAGCGTAGTGTACAACACCCCGGGCCTTAGTGGAGCTGTAGTGTACAACACCCCGGCACCTTAGTGGGAGTGTAGTGTACAACACCCCGGCGCCTTAGTGGGAGTGTAGTGTACAACACCCCTGGCACCTTAGTGGGAGTGTAGTGTACAACACCCCGGCACCTTAGTGGGACTGTAGTGTACAACACCCGGCGCCTTAGTGGGAGTGTAGTGTACAACAC